>NW_014542552.1:844375-852174 GCF_000741045.1 Vigna radiata var. radiata | reverse complement strand
CACTAAAAACACCACCAAATTCAGTTTTCCAAGAATTCAAGGGCTGGTCAGCAAAGAAAATTGACTCAAGGAACTGTCATGACATAGAACTAAGCTGGAATTATGGTGCTTAGTATGAGTAGACTCCAAATAAACCAAGCAAAGATGTTTAGCACGGTGAATTGCTGAAAATAATACTGGACAACAAAGGCCAATGATGTTCAAGGCAACCAAGCTATGCTAGATGCATTTTCTTGCTTTTAATGGCCTGCCATGCCTTTAGTTACTTCCAATATCATCAAACAATTTTGTTTCAAACAACAGAAACACTTAAAACCCAGTTGAAACAGATTTGGATTTCAAACCAGAATCAAAAAAATTCTGCAGCAGTATTTGGCAGAATTAAGAACAGAGTCACGACTTTTTGTGTTTTAGCTTGTATTACCAGGCTAGATCAAGTCCTCACTGCCTTAATTGGTATATATATAGCTTATCCAACACTTCAAGCTCAAGAAAACCAAATTAAAATAGCTGATATGAATACTAAAACGAAAACAAATTAAAACTGCACTGTATAAAAGGCACATGACCGAGACAATACTGGAATTGAAAAATGAAGCTGGAAATGACTCAAGCAATGGTAATTCACCGTTTAAAATGAAAGAAGAACATGAACAAACAATGAAAAACACAAGATCAGTGATTGGAATTAACAAAACAAGCACAAAACATAATTAAAAGAACACTAAAAACAGAATGATGAAAGGCACATGACAGGAATTAGAATTTAAAACAGAATTGAATTAAGAGATGGAGAAAATGACTTAGCTATGGATGCGTGGACGTCCTAGGCTCTAGATACCACTTGATGGAAACTTGCTATGGACTGGAAGCATAGAGATCTGGTTCCAAACAGCAAGCACTCCATGATGCAGAGAGGTGCAACGGAAATGGATGTAGTTGAATGGCATTTGGTGTTTGGAGATGGAAAATGTGTGTAATTAATCCTCTCAGCTCAGAAGGCCCTCCTATAATGGAAGGAAGCTAGAGGAAAGGGAAGAAGAAGTGCAGAGAAGCATTGACTCAAGAGCATTAAGGCTGAAACATAAATTCTGCAGCATTTCATTAAGGCTCCAAAGTGATTTTACAAAGGAGGAGACCCTCTTATTTATAGGTGAAGAGGGGACTCAAATATGATATAATTCCCTCCCAAAATTCAAACAATTCTTTCTAAGAAACACGCCAAATCAAGCAAGCACAGATCACACCTCCTCCAGGTCAGCTTGCTTCACGTGGAACATGCTGTACGTTAGCGCTGGGCTGTACTAACTGTGCAGCTGAGCGCCCCCTGGCAGCACTCCTTCTTTGGCTTCCTCTTCTTGGATGGTACTCCTAATTCTTGGATCAACTTCTTCAAGCTTTATTTAGGTCCTACAAAACAAANTAAACATGTTTTAAAATATAATCCTTCTAAGACTTTAGAGAAACTCAAGAAAGCTTTAGAAAGTCTTTCTTTAACTTCCCTTTCTTAGTCTTAGCTTGAGTTGTTACTCCTTTGAGTGGTTTCCTTGATTAGGATTCCATCATATCTGACACGTGAGAACATGGCTGAATGTTTGCATGAGTAAAAGTCATCCAGTACTTCGCCAGAGGAGTCAAATAAGATCTCCTAATATGAATGGGCGCATCATTCCTGTTCCTCTGAAAGCGTCCTCCAAGCACACACAATGTTCTTTCTATCTCATCAAAATCCGCTCCTTCCTTCAAAGTCAATGCAAACTGACACTGTTCACCAGCCCACTCAATGTGTAGAAACCATTTAATAGTGTCAGGATCAAACTGTAGTCTTCCCTCTCACATAACTAGTGTAGTCCTCTCTTTGAGTGTTGCCAAATGCTCTTGCAGTGGTGTAGAATTGCTTGACAATTGTTATGTTTGCTGGTGTAGGGTAAACAACTACATTCTCCTATTCTCTACTTTCCAATTTTGTTCCAAATTGTGGGGCCAAGATTGGTACCAACCCCACTTTTTGCTCCATAATATGTCTTTGATTTTGGACTGTTTGGAAGTGTTGTTCATGCCTATAAGAAAGGAACTTGTTAGAGTACACACGCTCTGACTCCTTCCTCTTGTTTCCCGTGGTCTTAGTTCTCTTCCCTGATGAGGAGGCCATCCTTGCATCAAAAAAATTCACAAAATCACAAGAAGCATTATCAAGCATTAGTATATGAACATAAAAAACATCCAAACCCACTCTTCTTATCACCGCCGAGGGACAAACAGGGGCCCTCAGCGTCACCATTCAAACAACTTTTCCTCTGATTATTTCAAACTTCCACCGATTAAATCCTCTTGTTTCGCGAACCCTAGCCTTTTCATCGGTCAAAACACACAAACCTAGGGTTTTGTTCTTCCGCTGCGTCTATTGTTAGTTCCCCAACTCGATCCACGCCAGATCGACGGTTCCTCGCCGGAGTGAACTCTATCAAACCAAAGCTCCCACATCCAAATATGCCTCCAGAGGGTGAGAGGGTGTGCAGCTGCGCTTCTTCTGCCAAAGATACAAAACCTAGAGCGCCTGGGTTCTTTAAATAGAGTGAAAAACAGAATAGAACATTTAAAGATACTATAATAGGAAATGGTATTGCAATTTTAAGGAAGAAGTTAACATTTAAAGATTTAAAACTGAATAGGAAAGAATTAAGGAATTGGGAACCTTCCCCTTTGGGTTTCATGATGTTTGGAGAAGTTGAATTTACCATTAGTAGCAATTTCTCCTTTTCTCTTTTTTCTTTTTCTCTTTTCTCTTCTTCTTCTTTTCTCTCTTCTTCCTTTCTTCTCTCTTCTTCTTTTCTCTTTTCTTTCTTTCTTGTCTCTTCTCTTCTTCTTCTCTTTTTTCTCTCAATTCATCTTCTCTCCTTCTTGATGGAAGTATCTTCATGACACGCAAAAGAATGCTTCAGACGTAGAGAAATGCAGCGGAAATGGAGAATTGGATGGAGGTTTCTGGCGCACTCAAGGTGTTTGTGAAAATGTCCGGTGGTGTTTAGATGAGTGTTTTGGTATAATTATAGCTCAAGCAGCTTTCCTAAGGGGAAAGGAGCTATAGGAGGTGCTGGATAATAAAGCACAAGTTCAAACTTGAGAGCAATGGCTGGATTTCAGCAGCATTTCATTACTTAAACTCAAGTTGAGATTACAAGTGATGAAGCTCTCTATTTATAGAAGAAGGAGAGCTTCTAAGTGTGTTGTGCAAGCTATCTAATGTATACATCAAAATGTGCTGAAATCCTGAGAGAAGCGTGCACTCCAAGCTGGACAAGTTTCACATGGAAGGTGTTTTCCACATGCTGCAAAGGAGCTTTACAGTTGGCTGCACAATGCTTGCTTCTATTCCTCCTTGCTTTGGGAAATCTTCACGGATGTGAAGGCATATTTTCATACTTTTATTTGGTCACCTACAAAACAAAGTAAATGTTATGAAGTAAAGAGAATCATGCTAAGACTTAGATAAGGAAAGAGTTTTGAGAATCTTTATTCTACTTCCCTTTCTTTAGTCTTAGTTGAAGTTGATACTTCTTTGGATGGGAAGACCCTAAAGGGGTTGCCATCATTTCTAGTCTCTCTCTTTCTTCTCTTATCCAAGAGTTTCTCAAGTTTTTCTTTAAATTCAACTTCCTTACGAGAGAAACGATCTAGACCTTTCATAAATGTTTTTCCCTCTTAAATGAGGTGTCCCATTAATTCTAGGTCTTTCTTGGCTGAAAGAGGAACAAATTTTCTTCTCATGCAAGCTCTTAGTTCATACCAATCATGAATGGAGGATTTTCTACCTTTCTTAACACTATATTGTCTCTCATTCCACCACTCTTTTGCATGCTCTTCTAACCTAGAGAGATATATACTTAGAACATGAGATTCACTCTCTCTAGAAAGAAAAATAGAACCATAGGCTCTAGACTCACTTTTGTTAATAAGGGAAGGATGCATCTTATCAATTTCTTTTTCCAAAGCTAGATATGTTAAAGCACTAATGTCCTTACCAAAGAATGAAATATCTTTCCTATCTTGATTGTACCTTTCATCCTTTTTTCTTTCTTTTTGCTCACCCTCATTTTGATTTTTCATGTATTGGGCAAACAAGTCCCTAAGCTTACTCATATCTTTGTCCCTTTGTTGGAACTTTTGTTCAAATTCTTCACTTAGTTGTGAGCCCTTACTACTAAATTTCATANTCCCTTGGACATTTGATTGACTCATTCTTGTCAAGTAGGAAAAAGTTTTCACAAGGTTTTCAAAGTCTTGCACAAGTAATGAGTGAAAAAGGTTTTCACAATCTTTCTTTGTTTTTGGTGGAAAACTTCTACAAAGATTCTAAAGGTAAAAATATTCTAAGTAGCTCCCAGGAAGAAGAGGTGAGTCACAAGTGGACAAGCTTAGAAACCAAGCTCTTCCTAGCCAGAGTTTCCTTAGTTTTCCTTTTACCTTAGTTTCCCAATAGAAATCTTTCAAAAGGTTTTAAAATGCTAATGAAATGATCCTAAAAAAAAACCAAAAGAAGGTTTATCTAAATGCTATGCAATCCTATATACCACGGAGACTTAAAAACAAAAAGATTAAGTAAGCAATTAAAGAAAGCAATAAAGATGCAAGAATGTAAATGCTAGACGGCCCTAAGTGAAAGTGCAAGTGACACTTGAAGCCCCTTGACACACTTCCACACTAAGAAAATGAAATTGGATTATTACAATGTTCAATTGTGAACTTGGAATTGCTTCAAGAGCATTTTCCCAAGTCACTTGGCTCAAAAATAGTAAAGACACTTAAACTACAAAGGTTCCGTGATATTAAGACTCAAACAAGCTCAAATCAATGCTTAAAACTAGTGTAAACTTCAAACTTTGGCTGCTGCAAGGTNCTACTCAAAATGAAGGTGTGAGTTGATCTTTTTCAGGTTGGAAATACTGCTGGAACAGAGTTTTATAGCTGCTGGAATGTGTCAAAACAACTGCTGAAAAGTCCCTCTTCTTGCTCCACTTTCACTTCCCTAACCACTTCCTAGAATGCTACCATAGTAGGAATGGATTTCTGCCATTGGGTGCTTCAAACAGAATGCACACCAACTCCAAATAACCACCAAAAGTGCACCAAAACAGATTGCCAAAACTGCACCAGTTTAATATACTGTACTAGATTTCAGAACAGTTTTTGGAAGCCAAGAAAATATGGAAACAATTGAAACAAGACTTGAATAACAGCCAGCACTCAAGAGGAGCCTAGGAATAGCACTAGAATGGATTAAGAAAGCAATAAAACGTAAATGGCAGATCACAAAGTCATCCAGTCCAAACTGTTTGATATTTTTACAAAAGTGATTGTTAAAATGCCCCAATGAAATTCAGATTTTGTGTTTTGGGGTTTTAACTGCTTGAATCTGGATTGCACAGTTCTAGAAGCCTTTTAACACTTGTTTTTACTTATTTTGATCATTTATTTTTATTCTATAACCATGCACCAGCTCTTGCTACAATCCAAAAGTGATTTGCACAAAAAATATTCAAAATAGTGGCTGAAATTGGAAATCTGCACCAGCAAAGTGGACTGATTTTGGTGGTTTGATACCTAATTTCGTGTAGAAATGTTTCAAACTCACAACTAATAGTTCAAGAAACTTTAATTGATGATTTTGAGTGTGTTTAAACTTTGAAATTACTTAAAAATCTGATAACAACTCAAAATCACCATTCAACTTCCATTTTTGCTCTAAAATTGATGATTTCAAAGGCAAATCTGTGTATAAGCCATATTTTGACCAAATGAACAGTGTCAACAACTTTAAACCATCAATTTAAGCTTGCTCAAGTTGTGAAACAACAGAATTCGAAATTCACCTATGCTATACCAAATTATGCAGCAAAATGTATCAACTCATCCAACCAAAATCAGTTTTAATGGAATCAAAAGCTGGACAGCAAAGAAAATGACTCAAGGTGTTAATACACTGAACTAAGCTAAGATTGAAGTGCTCAACATGACCAAACTCAGATTATACAGTTAAAATAAATTGGCATGGTGAAAAACCAGAATTCAAAACTGAATCAGTGAATTTCTTAAGGATTTAAGCAACCAAGCTATTCATATTGCATTTCATTGCTTATTCTGGTTTGCTACACCTCAAGACACATTCAACAACATTAATCAATGTTCTACCAAACTTCAGAGTCAAAGAAAACCCTTAAAACAGTTTTAGAAATCAAAATTCCGAAACACCAATCTACATCAGATCTGAAACGGTGATGCAACACAGATTTACTTTTGAATGCCTTATCTTGTATCACGAAAACAAGTCTTCATTGCCTTTATTGGTATATATACAAGTTATCTAGCACTTGCATTCAAGCAAAAACGAAATTATCACCAGTAGAACAGAGAATCAAACAAAACAAATGAAAACTGCACTTAAAAAAAATGCACATGACCGTGACATTACTAGATTTGAAGAATGAAGCTGGAATTGACTCAAACAAAATGAATTCACCGTTTAAAATAAAAGACAAACATGCTCACATACTGGAAACATAAGAATCAGAACTAGAATCATAATTAGAACTCAAAACAGAAATGAAAAAACAGAAACAGTGGACTGGTACATGATAACATCAGAACAATGAAGCTAGAGGAAAGGGTAGAGAAAGTGAAGAGAAGCATTGAATCAAGAGCAATAGGGCTGGAAATTGAATTCAGTAGCATTTCACTAAAGCTCAAAAGTGATTTTACAAAGGAGGAGACCCTCTTATTTATAGGTGAAGAGGGATCTCATTTCTGATCCAAATCCCTCCTAAAATTCAAATAAATTTGCATAGGATGCGCGCCATTTCCAGCCAGCAAGATCCATGCCTCCTTCCAAGTCAGCCAACTCACGTAGGTCATATTTCCTCGCTGGCGCTGAGCGGTATATGGTGGCGCTGAGCGCTGCCTGGCTGCGTCCTTCTTTTGGCTTCCTTTCCTTGGATGGTACTCCCTCCTTTGCTCCTACTTCTTGGATGGCTTCAATCAACTTCTCCAAGCTTTATTAGAACCTACAAAACAAAGTAGAACATATTAAAAGATGATCCTTCTAAGACTTAGAGAAAGAAACTCAAGAAAGCTTTAGAAAGTCCTTCTTTAACTTCCCTTTCTTAGTCTTAGCTTGAATTGCTACTTCTTTGAATGGAATGACCTAAATGGGTTTCCATCAATAATCATCTCATATTTTAATTAACATCTATTCATTCTTGTGTTTTGCCCTAATTGATCAAATTGGATTCATATTTATTTTTATTGCACTGCATTCTAAACCACTAAAATTGTTCTTAAGTCTTAATTAGTTAAAGTATTACACAAATGTTTAGTGTCGTGAGTCTCTTGGGAAACGATACTTGGTGTTACCATTTATTATTACTTGATACTATTCGGTACACTTGCCCACATCTTAACATAGAAAAATCAAATCAAAACCACACAACTAAATCAATGAAAAAGAAAAAGTTAGAAACCGGGTTTCCTCCCAGTAAGCGCTTGTTTAATGTCATTAGCTTGAAACCATTATGCTCAATCCAGATTTTTGATGTTGGTGTTCTTCTCTCTTTCATCACACCAACATAACTTCAACAACTTCCTAGTCACCATCTTTTCTCTCCTTGAATAAGGAGCCTCAATGATGGCATACCCCTTGCCATGACCTAGCACATTCATGAAGACTTGGAGACATCTATGAAAGATGGGCCTAGACTCTTTCTCTTGGGCCATCTTAAGTCATCATGAAGATTTAGTAGAGTAAG
>NW_014542552.1:840715-843770 GCF_000741045.1 Vigna radiata var. radiata | reverse complement strand
ACCATGAGCTATCAACACCTTTCACCACCACCAAATTCCGCAATCTTCATCCATGAACTTATGGCTTGATTTGCTTCTAGATTTGGCTTGTCCTAACTAGAGCATTTTTTTTGCCATCATTTGGTATCAAGAGCCTTGGTTCTTCAAAGAGCTAAGTTTCTTGCTTTTGATCCTTTGTTATTTACTTGTTGTTTAATGCTTTCCTTACTTGTTTTATTGTGTTTTTTTTTTCATCTATCATTTTTTTTCTGGCAGTAAACTGGGAAGATTTTAAAACTTAAACTGCATCTAGCCCAATTGTTCAAAAAATACGTAAAAATACTCAAATGAAATTTCTTTGAGTCTAGTTTCACCCAAAAAAAAGTTCAATTCATTTAGACTTCTGTAGAGAAAGTTATGAGTAAAAAACTTACCAAAGGTCAATGCTGCCAGAATGCTGTCATTAGCTTTTTCCAAGTTATGTTTTGTTAGTTTGGCTACTGTTTTGTGCCTTTTATTTTTTTGAGTCATTCCTTACTGTTTTTTTGAGTCTTTTATTGATTTATATTTGGTTCATTTCATTGATTGAGTCATTTTAATATTTTTAATCCATCCATGTTTGTCTAGAGTCATGTGTAGTTCTTTTCTTGTCAATTTTCTCTAGTAATTTTGACAAAAATCATAAAAAAAAAAATATAACTTAGTTTGCAAAACTGCACCATATAAAACCATTTGAGGGTTTTATCTATGAAGTTTTGGGTTCATACTTGCCACTAGATCATTGGCAAGCTCTTAAAGAAAAAAAAATTCCCTATTGATGTTTCTAGTTTTCAACTCCATTTTTTATTCTAGTAGGATTCTCTTCTATTTTGTATTTCTTGTCTTTGTGGCTTTTAAAACCCATAAATCACCTCTGTTCCAAGTGTGTGGTGGTCTTATTTTGCACCTTAAAAGAGTGGAAAAAGAAGTTCTAAAAGCTTTTAAGCAAAAGGCCTCAAGAGAGCACCAAAAGAGAGCCTAAAAGTGCTGAAAAATATTGTGTGCTTAGACCACTACCATTGTTTTTGTGCAATCTATTTTGGAACGTGTTTTGCTCACTATTTTGGGTTTTTATATTCACTTTCCAGTGGCTAAAATTCTTGGCTATGATGTTAAAAGAGTGGCCTTAGTGCCCCATTTGCTCAAAGTTGCCAAAAGACAAGAACCACACCCACTTTTCTTCTAGTAGTTTTTTTTTTTTTTTTTGTGAATCTATTCTAGCACCTTTCATTAGGATTTCTTTTGAGTGCTAACCTTTCCTTCTTAACCTTTAATTTCTTGCTTTTCTTCTTGGATTTCTTAGTTTTGTCATAATTGAATTCCTTTTGCAAAGCCTTTCTTGTTTTTGGACCTTTTTATTGCTTTTATCCCTTGTTTCTTCTTGCACAATTTTGGCTTTGGTTACTTTGTGTGGTGTAGGTTCTCTTTGTGAGGGGATCCAATATCTTAAAGGTAGCCTTCTAGGTGGTGGAGACCCAAAGGGAGCTTGAAGTCTAGAGTGGTAGCAAAAAAGAAAGGAGAGAAACACCTTGGGAGGTAGCTTTGATTTGGTTTGTAACTTTTGGCTTTGTAATCTTTCTTCTTTTTTTTCTCTTGTAACTCATGGCCTTGTTAGGTGTCTTGGGGGAGTCTTTGGTGCTCAATCCCATCTCCTAACAAGAACCTTTATTTCTTAGTAATTTTCTTTTTTAGTTGGTTGGTTGGAGGAACCAAAGTTCTTCTAACTTAATCATTAGGCCGTATAACTAGTTTATTTGCTTTCTTTAATTGTGATAGCTTAGTGTGTGTAAACTTTAATTTCAACTTTAGTTCCCTTTTAGAAATTTGGTTCAAAAGTTCCTAAAGTAAACTTTGGCTAGGAAAGTTTTGGTATTTAAGAAATCCATTGTGATTCAACTCCCTTTCCTAGAAGTGAACTTGGGTGTTTTTGCCTCCTTAAGTCTCTTAAGGAATTTTCTTTGAAATTTAAGTATTTGTTTGTTGCATGGCATATTTTTGAAAACCTTTAAGGATGTCTAAGACTAATTCCTATGAAATTGGAAGTGACTCTAGTAAGGTTGTAAAACCCACTTTGAAAAATTTAGCAAAAGAGCTAAAGTCACTTAAAATTTGGCAAAGGCAAGAAACCCTTCTCAAAGAAAAAGAAAGAATTGAAAGAGAAGAGTATCTTGCTAAGTTGGAAGAAGAGCTTAGTATTCTTAATGAAAAAAAAGAAAAAGTCCAAAATGATTTAAGGAAGATAAAGAGAAGAAGAGAGGAAGACCAAAGAAGGAAGAAAGAACAAAGGGAGAAGGAGGAGCATGAGAAAAGAGAGAAAGAACAAAGAGAGAGAGGAGCAAGTAAGAAGAGAGAAAAAGGAGGAGGAAAGAAAAAAAAGTATGAAGAGAAAAAGATAAAAGAATGGAATGAGAAAGAAAAGAGAGAAAAAGAAGAGATTGAGATAAAAGAAGAAAAGGAAGAGTTACTAAAGCACCCTACCACTCCCACAATTAAGGTTGAGACTAAGATCATGAGGGGAGTTTTCCAATCCTTAAACTTTTTTCAATACATCCAACCATCTTTCCAATCCTCCCACTATTTTTAACTCCTCAAAATTTTCCAAATCAAACTTTGAGTTGATGTTACCTCTTAGGATACAATTAACTCAAAGTAAACATAAACAATTTTGTGGAGTAAACCTTTAAAGCTTTAAAGTAAATTCTTTTAAAATTAGCATAAGGTCTTATTTAAATCATTCATCTAGATATATGTTGTTTATGGCTCATAAGATTATTGGTTTTGAGTTTGATGACACTTGCATATGGATCTTTGATCCTGGTGGAAAGATACTCAAAATAACCAATAATAAGAAAAAGGTTTTTGTCATAAAAGAACAAGAAGATTTGAGGACAAATCCTTTTCAAGACTGAAGGAATGATGGCATAACCCTTGCCATGACCTAACACATTCATGAAGACTTGGAGACATCTATGAAAGATGGGCCTAGACTCTTTCTCTTGGGCCATCTTAAGTCATCATGAAGATTTAGTAGAGTAAG
>NW_014542552.1:834743-840045 GCF_000741045.1 Vigna radiata var. radiata | reverse complement strand
CATGAGCTATCAACACCTTTCACCACCACCAAATTCCGCAATCTTCATCCATGAACTTATGGCTTGATTTGCTTCTAGATTTGGCTTGTCCTAGCTAGAGCATTTTTTATTTATTTTTGCCATCACTCAATCTCAAATAACTCCATTCTCTTTAATATCTTTAATCACCCATAACCTGTTCTTGTATCTCACTGGTTTGCTAGGTTTGAGTTCTTCATCTTCATGCACAGAGTCTTGGTGAACTAGCTTTTCTTCCATATATGCCTTCTTCATCTACTATTGGCAGTCTTCTCTACTTCCAGACCTAAAAAGAAAGGTTTTGATGATTTTGTGCTCCTATTACAGATTTTATCTTGCATACACTAAAGAACATTGCACTAGAGCACCCAATTAGCCCAAAAAATAAAATAAAAATAAAAAATAGTAAAAATAAAATGAAATAATTCTTGTTAGAAAAAATAAAGTCTAACTGGTTAAGAATCACACAAAAGTATAGTTTAAACCACGAGTCCCCGGCAACGACGCCAAAAACTTGTTAAGACCTCGACAAGTGTACCATGGTATCAAGTAATATAAAATGGTAAGACCAAGTATCGTATCCTAGAAGACTCACAACACTAAGCAATCGTGTAATACCTTAACTAATTAAGACTTAAGAACAATGTCATTGGATTAAAATGCAAATGCAATAAAAGTAAATATGAATGCTAAAAATAAATATGAATGCAAGTTGATCAATTGAGCCTAAAACAAAAATGAATGAAATGATGTGGATGGTGTTAAGCCCCTGGCATGTGTATCGGATCGTTATCAAGTAATATAAACGAGAAGACCGAGACGTTCGTGTGATTTGATCGCATAAGACTTGAAAGAATAATAATTTGTAAGGTTGATGCAAAAACAGAATTTAAATATGCAAATGCAAATTGCATCAGTTGGCAAATAAGACTACGAATTAATGAAGTTATTGGGGTTTACAAGTTCATCTTTATCCACCCTCCTATATCTACTATTCTTGTTAAATTCGCTTTATTATAAATGTCATGCAGCTTTCTAATCTACTCTAAACTCGATTCCTCGGCGAAAAGAGCCTATTAAAAGTTACTAGTTTACCATTCCTAAACTCCCTAAGTAATTAATAACGCATTATAAAAAGAAGTTTAAAGTAATTGGCCATCCTACTTGTTAGGAAACAGGTAGGCTTCGTTTTACACCAAGAGGGGGGGTGAATTGGTGTTAGTTCAAAAACAAAATCTTTTCGCAATCTTGGTATGAAAATTCAAAGCTTTTTAATCTTTTCTTGAAATGCAAGTAATGAAAATTCAATGCAGCGGAAAAATGCAGTTGACTGCTAAACAGATAAAGTCGACTGGAAATAGAGAGTGCAGGGATAGAGAAAACCAAACACTGGTTTTTATACTGGTTCGACCAACAATGCCTACATCTAGTGTCCTTTCAACCCAGGAAGCAAATGCACTATAATGGTTGCGGTTTTTACAACAAGGAATTTATAGAAGCACCACGCAAAAATATAAATCTCCTCTCTAACCCCAAACCAAATATAGCTGCACACACAAAAACCAAAATTGCAGCAAGAATCCCCTCTTCTGCAATCTGCACCCACGTCGAACAATCCTCAACGTGTAAGCAGCACTCTTCACAGGATGCCAAGCCTATCACAACAGACTTCACAGGTTGCCAAGCCTTCAATCAAATGCAACAGTCTTCACAGGATGCCAAGCCTTCAAGGATCAAACAAGAAGCACCTTCTTTGTTCATATATTGATCAAGCAGTATGTTCAAATGACTCCTCCCTTTGAATCTCTCTCAAGAAATATCACCACCGTCTTCTTGGAGAATTCTTGGAGCTTCTAAAATAGAGAATTCAATCTGAAACAAGAAAATAAAAATGTCATATCACAAAAGTCACATAACAATTCGCGTTCTGTCTATTTATAGTTTTCTGTTATATCAAATTGCTTCTCAGTCGAATAGCCTTCTAATTCAGTCGACTGTATTAAAACAGTTATAACAGACAGTCAACACAAAGGCTCCTCAGTCAACAAAATCAATACACATTTATGACAGTTGACCAGGTCACACAATCTTAACTAACTTTTGAAAAATATAGTCGTTGCAGCGTGTAGGCTTAACAGAATTCCAAACAGATCAGTAATACAGTCGAATATGTAATCCACAATGTCGACTGACACATGAAAAAACACTTTGAAATTCTTTTCAACTCAAAATCTCACATAGTGATGAGTCGATATTTTATCGACTTCACTTAGTTTATTGTGCTAGAATTAATCAGTGAATTGTGCTTAATTTTCCGATATTTTCCCGTTTTTCCTAAATATGCTTAATTTGACCGGAAATTCTAATTTTAATTAATTTGAATTTTCTGAGCTAATTATTTGCATTATTATTTTCAGGGAAAATTTTGGAAACACAATTTGGGACATTTGGAGGAGACAAAATAAATTCAAGACTCTCAAAATTAGACATTTTAAATTTTAATTGTTAGAACTTTTTAGACAAATTTTTACTTTGTGGGCCAAATTTTGACAAAAACATGATAGGCCCAATTGTAGGGTAGGACACATGGCACTAAAGGTTTCTTTAGAGTTGATCCCACCCTCTCATTTAGTGACACTTGGTCCTAAACATTCCCTGGAGCCGTCACTTTTTGGCAGCACCATACATTCTCTCGGCTAGAGCATTTTTGGGGTTTTGAAAGGTTTTCCTATGGAGCTTCCTTGGAGCATTGCCATGGCCACTGGGTGGAAAAAGTGAGATGCAGCCGGAAGCATGCTGTGGCTAGAGTAGCTTCTGCCATATATTAAAAAGCAACGGTGCTTCATTAATATTAGGGGTGCAGCGTTTGGAACATTGATTTCATTTGGAGCTGAACGTTGCTGGAAGCTTGAAAAGATGTTCATGTTGATTGGCATTGGGTGAATAAAAGAAAACACATTTATTCTTCCTTTGATTTTTGGTTATTTGTTGCTTTTATTTTAATTGCAGGTTTTCTTTGAATATTTCTTCTATGGAGATTTTGAATGTTTTTATTAAAAAAATGGAAAAGGAATTTAGAATGTTACGTGGTTTCACAACAGCTACGTCTTGGATTACTCACTTTGCTTTAAAAGAATTTGATGGAGACGTGATTTACATTGCTTCACGGCTTTCATTTCTTTTTTTTACACTTTTTGTTTATTTTAAAAAAAAAAACATTTTCCTTTTTACCTTTTGTTTTATTGGCTGCCACTTTCTTTTAGCATCTCCCTTTTATTTTGGTGCCAATGTTGATAGATAGGAGTAGGTTGTAGTCTATGGTGCAATTTCTTTTAGGCCATTTATTTCTTTTCTGTACAAGTGGTGGACGGTGCTTTGTTAATAGGTGTCACGGCTAGAGAGTGCCCTTTGGAAGAATTTTTAATTTTCATTTCTCTTGGTAGATTTAATTGAGTGTTGGATGTTAATCGTTTTAATTATGTCCGAATATTTGTCTCTTGTAGTGTTAGGTTTAACATTATCTTTTACTTTAATGTTGTCTAGTATTTTTGGTAGTGTTAATTTGATTGTGATGTTATCTTAGGTTAGTTGGATGGTTGTTAATAAAGTTTCTATTTGCATTTGTCTTTTGATTTTATTTATCCGCATTCACAAACCTTTCACAACCCCCCACACTGTGTTAGACCTGATTCTGAACCGCAGTTGGTCCTTGAGAGACGACCTAGGAGTCACTTCCTAGCACTATACTGCATATTCCTAATTGCAATAAAATTTGATTGGGCGGCGACACCCATCACATAGCACAGGTTCACAAAATCTGTACAAAGATTTTAGCATAGTCGAATCTATTATGAGTGTATTCGACTGGACTAGAACTTTGTCACAACAAATATAAGTTCATAAAGGTGCTTGTGATTTTTTCTTTCAGAAATGTGCAGTATTAAAAAACATTTTATTTCGCATTTCAATACAAGCATGTTCCACAAATATAACACTCAATCAATCATAGGAACATACATTGTAATTCAACAAAACATGTTCAGCAAATATGACAAACACTTCAAAACAAGAACATGTAATACTGTAACATGTGTACTGTTATTAAGCATTGTGTTGTCATCATAAAAAACTAGTTTGATATAGAGTTTGTGTTGTCAACAATCTCAACAATCTCCCCCTTTTTTGATGATGCACAACCATGATTAATAACTCAACCATGTTTGTACAGTTCCACATATGACAGAGTAAAAACATATATCAGAAACAATTAAAACAGTTCAATTACTCTGCATATACAACAAAAATATCAAGCAGATAAAGTATGATGCAGCAATTCTCCCCATATAGACTTGCTCTCATACACTCATGTATATCTCTCCCCCTTTGTGCATTAACAAAAAAGGAATGCTTCAGATATTTATGCAGTTTTGAAAAACAGAGATGCATCATAAAGATATGCAGTTTATGAAATACAATGATGCTCTCAAAATCACAAGTTCATCACAAAACAGTGTAAACTCCCCTTGAAATGTAGGTATGTGATGAAACAATGTGTAAAACATTGATACTCCCCCTGTCATTATACATGAGTTTAAAAAACAGTTTGAGTGCACAATGCAGAATATCACATATTAAACAATAGTTTAAGCACAAATTTGTATCACAGTCAGATTTATCAAATCACATATATATGCAATGATACAAATATCAACTATCTCACAATATTATCTCAATTCAGATATTGAAAAATGTAAAGAGCAGAGATAATAGCAAAATATTAATGATTTAAGTAGACAGTAAGGATCGAGTTAAATTCCAGAATTGGAATTGTTAACCCATTTAGATGCAGTCAAATGCTTTAAATCATTAGTCGAATGCATTGCTTTTGTAAATGTTGAATTCCAATTGTAGATGTCCAAAGCAATGTCCTTCCTGCAAAACCTTTCAACAACCTTTTCTAGATCAAGCATAGTGGTTAAGCAAGAATTAAATCATATCAAAACAGAAGTCAATATGTAAAAATGCATGACAGATTAAGCATAGTTGACTTCAAACAGAGCATAGTCGAATCAATCAAACAATATGTCAGATATCACTCAAACAGTTTAAGTAATTGGATTGATTCAAACTACTAATTTCATTTCCTTGAATTTAAAAGATATTACATTGGAGGACAGATGTTGACTCATTGGCAAGTGTACCAGATCGTTCCAAGTAATATAATTGGTAAAAACCCAATATCGTTCTTCCCAAGAGACTCGAAAGGCCTTATCGTTTGTGTGAA
>NW_014542552.1:826213-834093 GCF_000741045.1 Vigna radiata var. radiata | reverse complement strand
TCACCATTGTCATGGTGAACCTAGATGAAAAATGGATGAAGAATGGAAATGCAAACCCTAGATAAAAAGAAATAGAGCCTAAGCATCCAAGAGATGCAATCCTAGGTCGTCTCTCAAGGACCAAATGTGGTTCGAGAATCAGGTCAAACACGAAGTGGGGGGTTGTGAAAGCTTTGTGAATGCGAATGAACTAAATCAAAAGACAGATGCAAACAGAAATGTAAAACTGAAATGCAGACAGAAACATAAAAAAG
The DNA here is from genome assembly GCF_000741045.1 of Vigna radiata var. radiata. Lineage (NCBI taxonomy): Eukaryota > Viridiplantae > Streptophyta > Magnoliopsida > Fabales > Fabaceae > Vigna > Vigna radiata. The sequence continues at coordinate 833,839 of NW_014542552.1, read as the reverse complement.
GAATCAAATACAAAATAAAAATTGTCGGTCATTAACTCGAATCACCCAAATCCAAATCCAAATCCAACACGAATTACCCAACTAAGCGAAGGGTAATTCCGTCTTCAAAATTGCTAACTAAGCGAATGAAATTCACAAATCTAATCAGTCATGCACCATACAGTCTAATCAACTCAGCGAAGATTAAACACCGAGTAGGCAACTAAGCGTATACCTAATCGCAAGCACATAACAGATTAAATATTGAGCAGAATCAGAGCAGCAGTATAGCAATTAAAATGCAAGAATCTCATAGAAACAAGGTAATTTTATTAACGACCAACCACTAACCTAAGCTAACATGAAAATTAAATTAACACAATCAAACAAAACAGACAGTTCAGTGAATGATACAATAAACCAAACATAATAGACATCATGGAAACAATAAATTAAACAGTAAAGCAAGACGTGTAAACTAATCTAAATACAATGACTAATTAAAACATGGTAAGACATATTGTGAGCATCTATCAACCGTATTCAACATGTAAACTAATCCAAGCATTAAGAAATAAATAAAAGAAGAAAACTTTGTTGAACTATCAAAATGTGCGCATCACTCTTCCCAAAATGAATCAACATTTTCTCCAAAAAGATAAAGACAATCACTTTGTTGCACAATAGCTATCAATATCCCTCCATTCAAATTCTCTGTATGCCATACAAAAACAAAAGTGAAGTCTGTGTTTTCTAGGGTGGCGACTACTCTTTTTTTCCTTAAAAGCAAAAATAAAATGACTTCATCTCATTGTGGCTGCTGCAACTACATGCTAATCACTGCCCCCATCCCAATGTAACAGTAAAAAAAAAAAAACTCCTAGGGTGGCAGCTGTAATGAATAATCTCGCTTCCTGCTGCAAGCTTCTGGACTTGTGTGAGTGCTCATTCCCTACTGGACCGTGTGTTGGACTTGAAGACCTTTTCTCCAAGCACCCCTTCGTTGGACCGAGAGCCTGCTACCTACTTCAATGCTGAATGAAGAAATAAACCTGCTGGACATGTAGGTCAACACCTCTCTGGCCCAACTCCAATCACGTGCTGCTGCTTCTGCTTTTTGATGTTGCATTCGGATCATGAAGACCTTAAAATTGCTTGACGTTGCAGCCAAATGGAAGCTGAATCACCATCAGCACATCATCTCTAATGGGCCGAGACGTTGTTGTTGGTTGGGACGCTGCTGGAGGAACTTGTTGGTGCGTGCGTTGAGGTGAGCTGGACGTGGCCCTGCTGCTGCACTTGTTGGACTGCATTATGGTTGCTGCAGCTGGACGTGTAACTCATTGGGTTGTGATGCTATTTCTGAAGTTGAATTGCTGGATGCCTTGCTCCCAAAGTGCTTGGGTGGATGAAGCTGGACCGTGTTGTGCACCTCCAAAGCAAAATATGGAAAGAAACTGCTTTGCTTTTGGAACGTTAATGTGGACGTGCAAGCTGCTATGTTTGAACTTTAATCAAGCCTTCTTCATGGACGTGGGCTCCCAACCGGTGGGCCATGTGCTGCAGCGTGGAGTGTGATGAAGTTGGTTGCTGGGTAGAGAATTGAATCAACCCACATGTGCTGCCTATTAGACATCACCGTCTCTAGCAAAGAAAAAACAAAGTGGCGTGCCCTTTTTTATTTTTCCATTGCATGACCGTGACATGCTGCTCTACTTTAATTCCAGCCCGTGACACCATCTTTGGGCCCAAAGATGTTTGATGCTTGCTTCCGTGAAGAACTAAAAGTGATGGCAACCCCTAAAGGGACTTCCCATCCAAAGAGGCATCAACTACACTAAGACTATGAAAGGGAAGTTGATTGAGAACTTAATCTTGTCTTTCTAAAGTCTTAGCATGTTTCTCTCTAACTAAATACATTCTACTATGTTTTGTAGGTCATTAATAAAGCTTTGCAAACACTTAGATGAATAACCAAGCAAGGAGAAGCAAAGGAGCTTAGGTTGAAGACCTTGCTGCTGGCGCTCAGCGGCACGCTTCTACCGCTCAGCGGTGACGAGAGTCATCTTCTTCCTTGAGCACGTGTTTCAGATGGAGCACCTAGCCAGCTGGACAAGCTTCCTCCACAAGCTACCTTGGTTTTCCATCACGTGCAATTAGGATAGCTTCTACTGCAAGATTGATAACTCTCCTTCTCCTATAAAAGAGAGCTTCATCTCATTGTAAATGTAACTTGATTTGGAGTAATGAAATGCTGTTGAATTCTCAGCTGTCCTCTCAAGTTCAAACTTGTGCCTTGTTATCTTGCACCTCCTCTAGCTCCTTTCCCCTTTGGAAAGCCTACTGAGTTAGAATTCTACCAAACATCCATCCAAACACCTTCACACATTTTCACAAACACCTACCGTGCATTTCAAACTTCATCTTCTTCATCATTTCGCTGCCAATTCTCTGCGACTTGGAGCATGCTTCAGGGAGTCTTGGAGATGTTCCTATCAAGAAGCTTAAAGAATGAAGGAGCTGTGTGCTTCTAAACAGCCAGTTGGACCGTGTGCATGCCTTGCAGTTGCTCTTCATTAATTGGCCAAGCCGTGACACACTTCTTTTTGCTTAATGCCAACCCCATTTCAATTGAAGCACCCCTTTCTCATATGCTCAAAGGGTAAAATCACCATAGTACCCTCCTTCTTTTGCACACTTCTTTTGTGAAAAGTCTTGAATTATTTGACAACCCTTCAAATGTCCTAAATTGTATTTCCAAAATTTTCCCTGAAAATAATAATGCAAATAATTAGCTCAGAAAATTCAAATTAAATAAAATTAAAATTTTCGGTCAAATTAAGCACAATTAGCAGAAACGGGACAATACCGGACAATTAAGCACAATTTCTGATTAATTCTAGCACAATAAACTAAGTATAGTCGAGAAAATATTGACTCATCAGAGCGTCACAGAAAACAGGCCCAACCTAGCAAACAACCGCCCCGCGTCACACTTATGCCGCCCGGCGGTTTGCCCATAATCGCACCACCGCCCGGCGGCAAGGGTCCACCGCCCGACGGTTTGCCTCTAATCGCAAATCCGCCCAGCGTCCACGCCTGATGCCGTCTCCTCGTGTTAGACCGCCCAACGGTGTAATTTGCCGCTGGGCGGTTCCTCGACTCTTCATTTCTTTATTTTTCCTCACTTTTCTTGAGTCTAAGACCTTCATCTTCAACTCCATTCTTCACTTTCTAAAAAATACTACAAAACAATGCAAAACAAGCATAATATCGCTAAAAACAGCTTTTGACTCTCTACTGACTCATTTATTGAGTTTTGCTTGATTCTAAGCTCATTATAAGCAGTAAAGGGAGTAATTTGGTCTAAAATGACATATGAAAATAACTATTTTCAACCGTTATCACCACCCCAAACTTAGAACTTTGCTTGTCCTCAAGCAAACAAAACAAAACAGCAAACAAAACAAAGCTTGGCTTTATACTATTTCATCCAATGATTCAACACTCCTAAAGTACATGACAAACACTATTCAATTTCAAACCTTAAGTGAAACTAAATCAAGATGCATGCATGTTTTCAATGCAGTTCAGTCCAGAGATTGCACAACAGATGTTACACATTATGAATGACCAATCCACTAAGCAAAAATGCACTCATGAAAATTAACAATTCTTACCAAGCAAGTGTTTCACTTAATCACTCAAGTGTTTAGGGTGACACTCCAACTCTCTATCATTCACAATTCACAAGAATTAAAATTGCCATTCATCTTAAACAATTAAAATCCTTACATGCAAGTGCCATCAAAAGGACTTTTCCAAGGCTTGTAATGAGGTTGGGTTAACAAGAAAAACTGGTTTTTCTGGAAAGCAAAATCCTTGAGTTAAGAGAGCTATCATAATATTCAACATTTAAGCACAACTCTCTTCCTCACCAATCTCTCTCATTCCCAACTTTTTCCCTTTTTCTTTTTCATTGAGCTCATCTTCATGCTTTTTCTTCTTTTTCTTTTTCTCATGCATTTTTCTTTTTCAACAATTGAGCTCAATGCTTCTTAATAGCTTTCCAATTTCCCCCATGCAACCCCAAACTTGAACCTTTTCATCACATACAGTTGAGCTCATCCCAACTCAAGGTAAAGAATTTTAAGACAAGGGCTCATATCCTGTTTAAGGCTAAGGTTCAAAAAGGGTATAACATTTCAAGATTTGTGGGTGAAAATTTGGCTAGAGAAGGGTTTTCAACAATGGTCGTGATCATATGACATTAACATGTAATTCAATCAATCATTAAGATTAAGGCAATATCATTCATGCTTTCTTGTGAATAATTCATATAATCATAAAAACTCTGGAGCTCAAAACCTCACACAACATGCTTTCTCACACAACATTCATTCATACATCCTGCTTAGCATCATAACCACAATCATAATTCATCACACATCTGTTTCACTGGCTATCAACATGCAACACTACTCAATTATCAATCACATCAAATCATCATCAAATAAGTTCATCATGCAAATTAGTCAGTTAAACATTGTCAGAAAAATATTTAGGCCAAGCATACACACTGAAAAATAAAATTCAACCTATTCTAAAAATTTAAAATGCAGAAGTAAAAGAGAGAAAACTAGGTTGCCTCCTAGTAGCGCTTGTTTAATGTCACGAGCCTGACCCAAACCTGTTTAGCACTTGCGAGTAAGTGCAATACTTTCCAACACCCATCATTAGGTGTGCCTTCCTGGAATCCTTCAGTGGATTCACAAATTTTAGCATCCCTCAGTAGATGCTACCCAGAAATTGTTCCAAAAATTCATAAAAAATTACATGTCCAACCGAAAAGAAAAAATAAAAATAAAAATAAAAGAAAATGAAAATTGTTCTTAAAATACAAAATATGTTTTCCAGCAATCAGCTTTTTTTCTTCACTTTGGGATCTTCATCGTCCCACCGACTCAATTTTCTTCTGTCAACTCTCCGAATTGCTGTGGAATATGGCCTTCTAATTTCCACCATTCCTTCCTCTTTTAAATTTCTGTTGACAATCCACTTCCTGTTTTTAAATCGCACTGACATACCCTGTAGGAATGACGTGTCCTCTGAATGGATGGATTCCTCCTAGCAAACCTTCCTTTCCTCATGTATCTACAAAACATTACAATTGTTAAGATGGTCAATACCTGTGGTGTTTTCTTCCTTTGCAACTTCTCGTTTTGCCCTTTTGTATTTGAATCTCCTTACTGCCCTCCTTTTAGTTTCTTCAGAGCCATAAATTAGCACTTGGTCATGATCCCTTAACTTTATTCCTCCATCATGGATACGTATAACCATCTTAGAAGTCCGCATGAACGATCTTCCTAAGATTAATGGAATTCTTCCCTCATTGGTCATGTCCACAACTATAAAGTCAATCAAAAATTCCAACTCCTTAATTCGGACAATTGCATCTTCCACCATTCCGACTGGCTTCTTCATAGACCCATCCGCAACTGTCAAAACCATGTTGGTAGGCTTTAATTTTAGCTCTCCGATCTTCTTGAAATCACTGAAAGGCAGCAGATTAATGCTTGATCCCGAATCAATCATAGCTCTCCCTATATTTACATCATTGATCACGCAAGGAAGAGCCAAAGCCCCTGAATCCTCCATTTTCTGTGGATGGTTCTTCTTTCTAGGCTTAACCAGCTGTTCCTGATCTTCTTCATAACCCAGATCAATTAACTTTCCAAGATAGTATTTGATCCTCTCATCATACTCAGGAGTTTGTGAAGATGTTCTAGGATTAATGGTTACCTTATTAAGAATATTACGAAGTGATTCTTTGAGACTTTCCTGCTCTCTTTCTTTTTCTGCTCTCTTCTCTTCGCATCTCTTTTGCTTATTATGAATCCTCTCCTCCTCTTCATCTTCACTGCTTCCAATCTCAATTATTTCCTCCACTGGCTTCCTTTTACTTCTTGTTATAACAACTTTGCACTCCTCTTTTGGGTTAACATCAGTGTTAGCCCGAAACTGATTTTTCTCGGTGGTTTCGACCCTCTTAGACAACTGTCCAATCTGTCTCTCCAGTGCTCTAAAGCTGGCTCGATCACTCGCTTATTGAGATTCATAAACTTTCAAAAATTTATCAAATCGGTCAGTTAATTCTCTGACTGTCTCTGTCAAGCTGCTCACCTGCTGCCATAAGGGTGATGGTTGTTTCTGCCGGAAGTTGCCTATTTGTCCAGAAGAATTATTCTGGCTTTGCCTAATACTAGGGTGGTTCTTCCAACCTTGGCTAGAATTGCCTTGGTTAAAATTGCCTTGCTTGTATTGGAATTGGGCTCCCATGTAGTTAACATCCTGCTACATTTCCTCCGTGAAAGCACATTGACCATTGATATGGTCACCACCGCACAAGTCACAAAGTTGCTGAGTCTGAGATATATTTCTGATTCCCCTTGGAAGTTCAGAGAGGACCTTCGTCAACTTATCCAATTTTTGGCTAAGAAGATGATTCTGAGCAGCTGCAACATCTTCAGCAGGGAGATGCAAGAGTCCTCCTTTTTGTACACCCCTCTAACTTTGCGAAAATTCATTCAAAGCCATCTCTTCAATCAAGTCATACGCCTCATCCTCAGTTTTTCTATTAATACTACCTCCAGCTGAGACATCTAACATCATCTTGGAATGAGTACGTAGCCCTCCAAGGAAAGCAAGTAAATATGACGTCTTATCGAACCCATGGACTGGGGTCTTCCTCAATAAGCCTTTAAATCTGTCCCATGCTTGTCCGAGAGTTTCTTCCATCCCTTGCTTGAATGAAGAGATCTCCAGCTTCCCTTGATTAATCTTTGGTAATGGAAAGAATTTAGTGACAAATTGCTTTGCCACAGCCTCCCAATTCCTGAAAGTACCTTCTGAGAATGAATCCAACCAATCCTTTGTGTTTCCTCCAAGAGAGAAAGGAAACAAGCTAAGTCTGACCCTGTCATCCGAAACCCCGTTCATCTTAACGGTATTGCAAATCTCACCAAAGATGGTCAAATGATTATAAGGATTCTCATTTGACAACCCGTGGAATTGGTTGCTCTGAACTAATTGGATGAGTGTAGGGCTCATCACCATGTTGGTTGCATTATCAGCTGACACTGTTATACTGTTGAAGTTCAAGGGACCCACTGTGTTTGCTGATTCCCCCAGTGTACGTCTAGGAGGAAGTTGGTCTGCCATCTCCTCAATGTCTTGTGCAGGAATCTCAAGTGAAGACTGCAAAAATGCTTCAGGAGAGGGAGATCTCTCACGTGAAGGACGTCTCCTTCTCCTTCTTCCTGATAACCCTTCTAAAAGAGGTTGCTAGTCTTTTCTGCTTCTAGTATGTATTACTTCCTGCATACACAAGAAACAAACCCTAAAAGCACTTTTACATAAAAATAAAATAAAACACAAATGAACAAAAATAAAACAAAAATAATTATAGCCAAGTCAAATTCAGTCAATCCACACTACTTGAAAAAGTAAACCTCGAGTCCCCGGCAACGGCACCAAAAACTTGTTGACTCACTGGCAAGTGTACCAGATCGTTCCAAGTAATATAATTGGTAAAAACCCAATATCGTTCTTCCCAAGAGACTCGAAAGGCCTTATCGTTTGTGTGAA
>NW_014542552.1:812898-825578 GCF_000741045.1 Vigna radiata var. radiata | reverse complement strand
TCACCATTGTCATGGTGAACCTAGATGAAAAATGGATGAAGAATGGAAATGCAAACCCTAGATAAAAAGAAATAGAGCCTAAGCATCCAAGAGATCCTCTCCAGAGAGTGAAATTAGGTCTGGCCACCCTCTTCTGTCAAAAGAATGAGATTGAAATCGCAACAAGGCTATTTATAGCTGAGGAGCGTCACAGAAAACAGGCCCAAGCCCAGCAGACAACCGCCCGACGTCACACTTATGCCGCCCGGTGGTTTGCCCATAATCACGCCCCCGCTCGACGACAGGGGTCCATCGCCCGACGGTTTGCCTCTTATCGCAAATCCGCCTAGCGTCCACGCCTGCCCTCGCGTTAGACTGCCCGGCGGTGTAATTTGCCGCTGGGCAGTTCCTCAACTCTTCATTTCTTCATTTTTCTTCACTTTTCTTGAGTCTAAGACCTTCATCTTCAACTCCATTCTTCACTTTCTCAAAAATGCTACAAAACAATGCAAAACAAGCATAATATCGCTAAAAACAACTTTTGACTCTCTACTGACTCATTTATTGAGTTTTGCTTGATTCTAAGCTCATTCTAAGCAGTAAAGGGATAATTTGGTCTAAAATGACATATTAAAATAATTTTTTTTCAACCGTTATCAACAGACAAGGAAACAAAACAAAACATAAAAAAATGGATTTATATGCCATTATAAGATGAAAGACCTAGTCTAGGACTAAAAACTGTTACAAGTACTGGCATATTTCAACTGATAGTCCTTAGTCCATGTTAGATGATTTAATGGAGTATTCGTCCGGTGTACTTCTTTCCTCTTTAGATCTCTCTTGATCATTCAAGTTTCCATTGATGGATTTTAATTGATCAACCACAAATATCTCAAGCTGTCACAGGTGAAAAACTTGTTTCATCTTCAAAGAACCATCCAATGGAAGTCTTTTTCATTCCCATTTCTTTCAGTGTACCATTGTTTATCTCATTTGAGTAATCACAATAGCAGGATTTTTCATCACTTAATCTAACACCTTGTACCAAGAGAACCTTGCTAATGAGAACAACATATGGAAGATAGGGTGAGTTCTTGAAAGTTGTCACCCTCATGTGATTTTTGAACACTTCTATCCAGTTAGTGGGAATTTTATTGATGATAGCATGCATCAAATATATGTCTTCAGTGGTTAGATGATTATGAACAATTCTCCCAGGTAGTATGATCCACGAAAGAATATGAGCAATAATCTTTTCTTCCTTCTTTAAGCCATCGAGGGAAAACTTTCCTCGTAGAGATGCATCTTTAGGATATCTTCTCCAATTTGAGTATAATTCCCTTTTCTTTAAGTGTGCATTCAGTTCAAAGATGGGCAAATGTGAGAGTGCACCTTTTACTTCAAGTCCAGTGAACAATGTCCAGATGAAATCATCTATCTCAATATTTACACCCTTTACTCTGGACCTCATGAAGCCATTTTCAAATTTGAGATGGTGATAAAATACTTCCACCAAGTCAGGATACCACACACCTTTCATTTGGACGAGACTTGAGAGACCTTGGAACTCCAGTAACTCAGGAAAATTGAATCCCTCTTTTCTGAACATTCTAAACTTAATGTAGTATGGAAAAGCCATCATTTTTTATGGGTTCAACAGAAATTTGCTTCTTGACTCATCATCACTAATTCATCCTGAAGGATCATGATTTCTTCACACAGCGACTACCTTTCCTTTTCCTTTGTTTGAGCTTTGGTTTGAAGAGGCCATCGTGAGATCACAATTCTTCATAACACACCTTCTTGGTCTAAGGATTATCAGAGAAATTTGCTTGTACAGTAATAGGCACAGTACAAGGTTTAGAGCAATGTGAGCATTTAAAGTGTTTCATAAGACCCCTGATTCAAATTTTTAACGTTTAAAACATTTCTACCATTAATTGACTTAGTCGATTGAATTACTATTGGAGTCGACTGGAACTCATAAAAATCATTTTCAACCAAATTCAATCAATCAAACCATTAATCACACAACACAAACAATCATACAACAACAATTAATCAGTATATGCATGATGCAGCAGATAGATACAGATTTACCAGTTGTAGACACTCAAGGTTTTTGATATGTTCCATAATTGATTCATCCTTGAGAACAATTCTGCATCAGTTGTATATCCTGCAAAACAATTAAGTTTTGGTTGCTGGTACCCATTTGACTTTGGGTCCTTGATTGTTAGTTCTTGTTACATGTTCCTTTGGTATCCATACACATAATCCTTGAAGAGCAACAACATTTCTATAATAACAATTTCTAACAGTATGACCAACACAATTGCAATAAAAACATGCATTTCTAGCAGGTTTTCTTAACTCATTAAATTTCCTAGCATTGGTTCTATTAGAGTAAGCTTTGTATCCAATTCCTTGTCTATTTTTAATTCCGCTAGATGAATTTAATACAACATCTAAATTGTCTCTACCTTGAGTAAACTTAGCTAGCGTGCTAGTCAAATAATTTATCTTTTCAATGTGAGTAGGACAATTTTCACAAGCTTTTTCAATAGTAACAGTTTTAATTTCAATATTCCTAGCAGATAACAAAGCTTCATTCAATTCTTTTTCTAATTTCTCATTTTCTGCAACAAGGTCTTTAATTCTATTTTAAAAGTCTATTCTTTCAGAGCTCAGTCGATTTACCTTGTACTACAGTCGCATGGCTTTAACATGTAACTCTTTGAATGCATCTTGAAGCATATCATATTTGACTTCTACTGTCAAATATAGCACAAATTCGTGTCAGATCGTTATCAAGTAATATAAACGGTAAAACCGAGTATCGTTTTCTCAAAGGACTTAGTGGCCTAGACGTTCGTGTGATTTGATCGCATAAGACTTGAAAGAAGAATAATTTGTAAGGTTGATGCAAAAACAAAATTTAAATATGCAAATGCAAATTGAATCTGTTGACAAATAAGACTATGAATTAATGGAGTTGTTGGGGTTTACAATTTCATCTTTATCCACCCTCATATATCTATTATTCTTGTGAAATTTGCTTTATTATCAATGTCATGCAGCTTTGTAATCTACTCTAAACCCGATTCCTCGACGAAGAGAGCCTATTAAAAATTATTAGTTTACTATTCCTAGTCTCTCTAAGTAATTAATAACGCATTATAAACAGAAGTTTAAAGAAATTGGTCGTCCTACTCCTATTCCTAGGTAGTATTGCTTAACCAAGAGATTTCTTATCAGTTCGATACTTCCCCGTACGTTCCTGTATCGACAAAATCAAATATCATAACACCGAATGAGTTAAACGACGCAAGCATTAAAGTCGGATAAGAAGACTCAAACTATTGATAATACAATCATATGAATAAAACAAGACTTTCGATATAAGAGAGTTTCAAAAGATTAATTACATTGTTCCCCATCAACAATGGGTTTAGTTCACCATGGACATGGTGAAACTAGATGGAATAAATGAAAAGAATGGAAGAATAAACCCTAGAATTGGTGAGGAGGTTGATAAAGGAGGCATAATCCACTCAAAAGATACACCACTTCCACGAGGTTCACAGGTGAGATTGAAGAATAGGAAGTGGATTGTCAACAAGATCAAGGAAGATAGCAAGGTGGAGATCAGAAGACCATATACTAAAGCCATCAGAAGAGTGGATAGAAGGCAACTGATGAGTTGGGTAGATGAAGACCCCAACCGGGATGGAAAAACTTGAAGACATTTGATTTAATCCCATGTATTGTAAAACATTTGTAGTTATAGGGTTATTTGATTTTGGACATGTAATTCTTTGAATTTTTAAACACTTTTGGGTAACATCTACTGAGGGATGCTAAAAATTTTATGTATCTACTGAAGGATACAGGTAAGCACACCTATTGAAGGGTTTTAGAAGGATGAGCACTTACTAATGAGTGCTAAACAGGTTTGGGTCAGGCTCGTGACGTTAAACAAGCGCTACCTGGGAGGCAACCCAATTGATTATTTCTTGTTTTTAACTCTGTTCTAAGTGCATTATATGTTTGAATGTTGCATTTGAGAGGGGAAAGGCATAAAATTGAAAAATTGAAGGGTGAAATCAGGTGTTACAAGATTGAGAACGTGAAGGCAAGCACAGAAGAGAAAGAAAATTTTTCACGCTCACCGTTGAGCGGTCCACTTGATCGCTAAGCGGTGGCGACGCACACCCAGCTCGGGCTTTTAAAAGCTGAGCGGTTCTGGGTGTTCTGCACTTTGAACTCTCTTCTTTGCAGTTCGCCCAAGCGGTCTCCCTAAGCCTTAGCACCCAAATTTCACTTTCAAAGGCTTTCCAAAGAGATTTCCCCACTTTTCCCATCACCCACTCACAAAAATCTCACTTTTTGAACATTTCATTGGGGGTTTTGGTGAGAGCTTTGCATCGGGAAGCATTCATCATCAATTGGAAAGTAATCTTGTAAGCATTTAGTATTTCCACTCAAGTAAGTTGTGCAATTTCATTCCTAGGGTTTCTTATTGGGATTTTGTTGAAGAACATGCTTAGGAACATGATAAATTAGGGCTTTTGATTTCTATGCATGAATTGATGAAATAGAAACTGTTTGAACCGATTGAATTGCATGATTTTGGTCTGGATTGATGAAATTAGTGATAGAGTGGAAATTAGGGCAGTTTAGAAAGGGTTTTCAGAAAACCCTAGCCGCCGCCGCTGAGCGATCTGTTTTGATGCTGAGCGGTGGTGCGGCTAGAGGCAAACCACTGAGAGGTCTCCCTAGACGCTGAACGGTCTGCAGTGATTTTTGCCATGCTTGATATTTGATACAGGGATGCTGAGGAGCCCTGTTTTTCCTTACTGATACGCGGGGCCCAAGCCCAATGTCTTTAGTGTAGTCTTTCTTTTATGTACTGTGTAAATATGTTAGGTATGTGGGACTTCTAGTCCTATAAATAGCCATGCCTACACTTCTTGTACTTACTTTTGAGATTAATGAGAATTTGGTTTTCTAAATCAGAAAATAATTCTCCCTAGAAAGTCATTGGCTAGAGAGTCCAAAGACCTCTAGCCTCCTTCCAAAGCACACTTCATTATTTCATTGTTCCAATTACTCCACCGTGCTTCTCTCTCATCGTCACCAATTCCTCCACTCTGCTTCAGGCACGTGTCACGAGTTCTCAAGCCACGCGTTCCTTCCTGAAGCCATATCAGCGTCATTCGTACTCCAGACGCATCACTTCTCATTTTCCACATACCACGAAACCTTCCTCTGTTAGGGTTTCACTCTCAGCGTCTTCGAGAGCATTTCTCTCTCGACTCAGATCCACCATCGTTGCCTCTTTCCACCGGTAAAATCCATTTCTCTTCACAAATCCCACATTCCTCTCCATTTTCACTTTGCTTGTCGATTTCACCGATTAAACCATCATTTTCTTCGATCTAAACCATTTCCACTGATTAAAAGTTCATTTCCCCCGATTAATCGGTTTAGATTAGGTTTTCCTCACCGTCTAGGGTTCGTTTACCGTTCAACCTCATTTCTCTCGGCCTAGAGCTTCTTTTGTCATTTCGCTGCATATTCTCGTCGGAGAAGCTTCGCCGGAGTTGAATCGCGCCTTCGGTCAACTTCTCTCGGAGCGTCTTCTATCACTTAGTGTTAGCCTGTGCTTGATTTGGAAATTGATTGATGATGTGCTAACCCCTAATGATGAATTCCTGTTGTATTTTGAATTTTATTTTATGTAGGAATGACATCATCATCAAGAAGGGTTAAGACTCCTGGCAACAAAAGGAAGGAGTCTGAGAGGCCACAACGATTCTATTCTCCTAGGTTCCTCTCTAGGAAGCACGAGGAGCATTGCGTGACCGTGCAGGAGAGGAGACAATTGATGGAGAGGAAGGTAACTTTCATCCCAAATTTGGCACCTGAGTTTGGAGCAGAGATCTCGAGGAGAGATTGGGAGAGGCTGGCCACATATCCTGCACCAGCCAACATTGAACTGGTAAAGGAGGAGTCTCGGCTGGGAGGTATATGAGCTATGTTAGGGGGAGGACTGTCCGGTATGACCCTGACACTATTAACAGCTTTTTGGGCACTGAGTGGCCAAGTGAGTAGTGCCAGTACGCAACACTCGTAGGGGGGTTCAAAGATATTGAGGATTTTGAGAGGGTTATGTGCCTTCCTAGAAGGCACTTTCAGACCAACCCTAACGGAGTGCCCGTCAACATAAAGAGGACAGACTTGACGCCTTTGGCGAAGTACTGGATGGCATTCACCCATGCCAACATTCAGCTATGCTCCCATGTCTCCGACATTACTATGCACAGGATCATTTTCATCTACTGCATGCTGAGGCAGTTGGATGTTAATGTCGGGAAAGTCATTGCTTATGAGATCCAGAGCTGTGCTACCACTATGAGTAGTAGGACACCGTTGGGACATCCGTCCCTTATTACTTTCTTATGCCAGCAAGTTGGGGTGGACACTGCAGTTCCACCATATAAGAGGCCTCAGAAGACCATAGACGCATCTTATTATCAGCAGTTCTGTACAGAGGACGAGCCGGTCGGAGTTGCTCCTAGGAGACGTCCTAGGAGGGCAGCAGCACAACAAGAGGACTTACCTGTAGATGCACCGGTACAGCAGCCTGAACCTTTCCAGATGAGGGACATGTACATGTCCGTGATGGAGGCAAGGATGGAGTCTCTTCACAGAGGGCAGGTGGGCACTGTTGAGATGATCATAGGGCTGTATGATCAGCCACCAGTGCACAGGTGGACCATGGACGAGTTCTATGGAGCTATGGCTTGGTCTCAGGAGGAGGCGCAAGGTAGCGGGTCTGGAGCAGCTAGAGCACCAGGCGGGGAGGATGATGACCAGGAGGATGACTTTGAGGATGTCTAAGATGGGGATGATTATGACTCGGATGAGGACATGGATTGACATGGCATCTACTGATGGATGCCTGCACTTAGAGAGGGGTTTTCCTTTTTTTTTTCTTTTATACTTTTGATTTTTAGATTAGGTGAATTTTATTTTGTGTGTCTATGCTTTGGCTTGTACACTAATTCGGATGATGGCTTGATTTTATATATTGCATGATGAGTTATTCAATGATGATGATTGAATGTGGTTGATGATTGAGAATGTGTGTGAAGCTAAGCAAGATGCATGAATAATGTGTGAGAAAGCATGTTGTGTGAGGTACTGAGCTCTAGAGTTTTCATTGATATATGTACTATTCACAAGAAAGCATGAATGATATTTCCTGAATCTTGATAATTGATTGAATTGCTTGTTGATGCTATATATATGATCAAGGCCATGTTTGGAAACCCTTACTTAGCCAACTTTTCGCCCATAATGCTTAAAATTTTATACCTTTTTTTGAACCTTGGCCTTAAACAGGATGAAAACCCTTGATTTGAAATTATTTACCTTGAGTTGGGTTGAGATTAATTGTATGAGATGAAAAGGTTCAAGTTTGAGGTTGTATGGGGAAAGTTAAATGGTAAAGAGAAAACATTGAGCTCAAGTGGTGAAAAAGAAGAATGCATGAGAAAGAAAGAAAAAGAAAAGAAAGGAAAAAGCATGTAAAGTGAGCTCAATGTAAAAATTAAATGGAAGAAGTTGGGAATGAGTAAGATTGGTGAAAAAGAGAGTTGTGCTTGAACTTTGAATGTTAATTTAGCTCTCTTAACTCAAGGATTTTGTTATCCAGAAAAACCAATTTTTCTTGTTAGCTCAGCCTCATTACAAGCCTTGGAAAAGTCCTTGTGATGGCATTTGCATGTGAAGATTTTGATTGTTTTAGATGAATGACAATATTGTTTTATGTGACATGTGAATAGTAAAGAGTGGAGTGTCCTCTTAAACACTTGAGTGATTGAGTGAAACACTTGCTTGGTGAGACTTGTGAAATCCATGTTTACATCTATGCTTAGTGGATTGATCATTCATGAATGAAACATCTATTGGAAATTATGTACTTATGTGAACTAAATTGGATTGAAAGCATGCATGCATCTTGATAGGATTCCACTGAAAATCTGAATTGAATAATGACTTGTTGTGAGGAAAAGGATTTATGAAAAATATTGAGCTATTTGATGATGAAGTGAAAAACCAAGTTTTGTTTTGTTTGCTTGAGGACAAGCAAAGTTCTAGGTTTGGGGTTGTGATAACGGTCTAAAAACCATTTTTCATGCAAAAATTTGATATCAAAACACACCCTTTGTGGCTTAGAATGAGCTTAGAATCAAGTAAAACGCTTAAGTTTGGGTCACATGAGAGTCAAAAGTTGTTTTTAGAGATATTATGCTTGTTTTGCATTGTTTTGCAGGGTTTTGATGAATATTAAGGATGGAAATGAAGTAGGAAGGTCATGGACTCAAGAAAGAAAGAAGAAAAAGGAAGAAAAGAAGAGTCTATGGACCGCTTAGCGTCAAATTCCAACGTTGAGCATCCTAATTCGAGGGAGCAGCACTGTCTGGCGCTCAGGAGGCGAAGCTGAGCGTCCAGGACGATTAGAGGCAAACCGCTCAGCGATGAGATTGACCGCTGAGCGGTGGCGCGGCTTGAAGGGAAACCACTGAGTGGTGTATTTAGCCGCTGAGCAGTTATCTGTTTTTATTAGCTCGGATTCTGTTATCTTTTTGGCCTATATATAGCCCTAGTGCGAATTTAAACCCTAATCTTTCGCAAAGGGAAACGTCCACAACAGCTCTACAACCTTTGGAGGCCGTTCTTTGGATGCTTAGGCTCCAAATTACTCAATCTAGGGTTATTTCTTTCATTCTTTCATTGTATTTCATCTAGATTCACCATGATTATGGTGAACTAAACCCTTTGTTGTTGGGGAACAATGTAATCTTTTGAAACTCTCGTATATCCAAGTTCTTATTTAATTTATATGCTTGCATGCTTAATTTATCAATTGTTGGGTTCCTTACCTGTACTTAATGTTTTTATCATTTAACTCATTCGGTAACTGTTGCTTGTCTTTATTGATACGAGAACGTACAATAATGTCATGAACTGGGGGAATTCCTTGATTATGCTAATACCGCCTAGGGATAGGGGTAGGACGATCAATTGTATTTTGCTTCTGTTTATCATCCATTATTAATTACTAGGGGAGGCTAGGGATAGTAAGCTGGTAATTAGTAATAGGTTTTTTTCGCCAAGGGATTGGGTTAAGGGTAGACCAAGAAAGTTTGCATGGCAATTGGATAAACAAGCGAATTAAATAAGAAGAGTAGATATATGAGAGTGGATAAGATGAAATTGTAAACCCCAACAACACCATTCATCCATAGTTTTTCCTCAACCATTGATTCATTGCATTTGCATGTTTACTTTTGTCTTGCATTGAAAACCCTAAAATTAATTTCTTCTCAAGTCTTATGCGATTGGTTTATACGAAAGTTAAGGCCTAAGAGTCCTTTTTGGGAAATGATACTTGGACTTACCCATTTTATATTACTTGATAACGATCTGGTACACTTGTCAGCAACTTAACATTTATATAATATATTACTTATTATATGCTTAAATTTGTAGAAAAGAAAAATATGCAAGCTAGAAGATAGAAGATGTTGTAGTTTTGTTTATATATATATATATATATATATATATATATATATATATATATATATATATATATATATATATATATATAAAAGAGTTCATAAAGAAGTTATATGAATTCCAACATTAATAAATGAAGTTAAGCACAAGTAACATACATTAATGAATAGTGTGACAATGAAATTTTTTTTTTCATATTGTAATTAATTTTGTCTATTACTCACAAACAAAATACACAAATTATCTATTTATCTAAGAGGTTGTAGAGGAAAGAAATGCAAATATATCCACGAATTCATAATGAAGAAAACTTGTTATAAAAATGCAAATATGCACAAATTCACAATGATGACAAAGTTAGTCAATATCAATGAATTTATATTAAATTGATCTTACATGATTTATAAAAGAAAATAAATAACATGAATAACAATTCATAAAACATGGCAAAAAAGATTTTATTAATTTAATCAAAATCTCACATGAAAACTTCATTTTAATTTAGTTTTTGTTATTATACACTCTCTTTTTCTTGTTAAAAGCACACCAGTTTCTTTCTTTTTTTTTTCTATTATTTACGTGCACGAGAAAAAATTTAAGAAGTAGAATATTATAATTTTAACTTGATATTTATATATATATCATAATTTTATATCGTAGTTTTTTTTAACAAATTACATTATTGCATTTTACTTTGCTTCATCTCTTTCTAACATATCCTTTATTCTCTTGCTTTTATGTCCATCACCTGTTTCTATCAATTATGATAATCAAACCACACCCATATTTATACAAAGTTATATGGATAAAGCACTTTTAATAAAGCCAGCTAAAAGAGAAAACTAAAGGCCATAAATATTCTATGATATTAAATAATGAATTATATAATTTATTTATTAAAAATAAATTTTTAATTTTAATTTAAAAATTAATGGACTGGAGGATTAAAAGTATAAATTAGTTATCTTGTGGCAAAAGATAGAAGGTCTGCAGTACTTGTAAAATTTATTTTGTATGTTTTAAAATTTTCAGTCTCTAATGAAATTAAACTGGTTAGGAGATATTTAAAACAACTCCACAGAAATATTCATAAACTTTAGGACCAGTAATATTAAATATTCCTTATCATTAGAAAATAGACCATAGAAGTATTGCTTCGTTTTCAACTAGAAAATAGACCATAGAAGTATTGCTTCGTTTTCAACTAGAAAATAGACTATACAGTAATAAATTCTGTCCATGACAGTTTATAGGATCTGAGTTTCATAGCTATACCTATGTAATCATATAAAGATGATTTAATGATAAAGTAGGTAAAGAAAGTGAGAGAGAATGGAGTTTCAATTTGTTCCATTAACAATTAAGATTAGTTTAGTAGATTTGAAAAGAAAAAATCAAAGAGTTCTGGATTCAACTTTCCACTATTAGATATATGTAATATAAATTAAATTTTAGTTTTATTTAAATTTAACTTAATAAAACATAAATTATATTTTAATCTTAATATTTTTTTATTGATAATGAATATCTACAAATATAAATAATATGATACTCATATCTAATTTATTTATAGACTGATATTAAAATATTTACTTACTACTCGTAACGTTATGAATATAAATATATTTTATCATTTGTAGGCGAAACATACCTACTATAAAAAAATAAGTTAAATCTCATATTATAAATGAGAAGAAATGATATTTCATAATGATTTTATAAAATTAAGTTACATTTATAATTAACTTCTTAATATTTTTTTATTAAATACAAACCTTTTTCAAAAATTTCATTTTATAAAATTAAACTATATTTTTATAATTATCAATTATGTACAACACACCACCAATTATTGTAAGTGATAATATAGTGCTACTTTTACTAACTTTTTTCTAAACAACTATAAAAAACAATCGTTTCTAATGATAAAATGGTCAATTAAGATATTTAATTAACACATAAATTAAATTATTAAATAAAGAATAGTGAAAGCAGTTGAGTGATTGTACAGAAGAATGCACACTTATAAACATATATCAGAACTCTTGTATTATTACAAACCTACATATTGAAGAGTATGAATGTGACCTTTGACATGGCAAATATGAAAAACACTGTTGTTTATAAATTATACAGAGCAATGACTAGTAGAGTAGGGATGAAAACAATACAACTAATGAAGAAACAAACAAATGATGAAGTTGCTCCGAACCTCAGTCTGTCGAACTTATATGTGAATGTGACATGAATGTGCTCAACCTTTTTCAAACGTAACTACCACTGTCCTTTCATGACTCACAACTTAATTTCTTTCTGGTGGGGTCATTATCCAAAGTTAAATATCCCTTTTTAATTCTCTAATCATTTTTATCTACTTAAGATGCAAACACCTCAAGTACTATATGTTTACACTAATTAATATACATATTCCAAATCAGATTGCCATAAACACAGAAAAAACGTGCATGATGTGTTTGCCAATAATGAAAGATGGCTGTATAGAACTTTCAAACTAGCTTTTTCTGTTTGTTTCCTCTTGATAAGTATTAATTAACCTGATCAGTAAGAAAAAGTTACGATGGAGGATTTTCTCAGTGAAACTGCTATTTTTATATTCTGAAAAGAAATTATTAGATACAAAGTTTGCAGTTTAGGAAGAACGCTAACTAAATTCAATTCTCATTTTGATGATGGCCAATTATGAGCATGCTGAAAATGGTAGAGTGATGAATTATTTATGTTGCTGGACCCCTTTGGTTGTAAGAATCTTTTGATTAAACATGTAACTTTTACTTTTTTATATTACTTGATGGGGGAGAATGAAAAAATCACACAGACTTCGAATGATGATTTTCATGAATTGAAGTGGAAAAAGTTTATTTTGATGGATTGTCATGAATTAATTGGCAGCACTTTTTTTGGTGAGGATTTACTTGTAGGGCTGTTTCAGAAAAAAGTGAGGAAACTTGTTTTTCATCATAAAAAAAAGTTAAGCATGTAATGTAATCAATTATATTACTAAAATAATATGTATTTTTAAATATATTCTTATGTAATTGGTTATGGATATTCAAATTATATATATATATATATATATATATATATAT
>NW_014542552.1:784911-812893 GCF_000741045.1 Vigna radiata var. radiata | reverse complement strand
TATATATATATATATATATATATATATATATATATATATATATATATATATATATATGTTGAAAATGAAGTGAAAACAACATGTTGAACAAAAGTAAACAAAAAAGAAGAGAAAAAAATGTCATTGGAAGACTGCAAAACAAGAATGGGGTTTGTTGCACACTAATAGTTTGTTAATGTAGAAAAAGTACTATCATTTAAGTGTTTTGGATCTTACAGTTTAGGTTTTAAAATTGTTTTCATTGTAATAAATGATATGATGTATTTGGCAACGTGAATACCAATTTCCAATCAGTAAGAGAAAACAGTCGTATTTATGCGTGAAAAATCAATTTAGCTTGCAGAACATATGATTAATTTGCTATCCGAGGAGCAAATAGTGTCTCCCAACATTATGTTTAAGCAGTTGTTTGGTTTTCTTTTTTGTTTTCGTTAACACTCTTCATTTTCACTTTCTTTTCAATCTTATACCATGCTTGTTTTTGTTTTGTTGTTCAATACTACGATTGTTTTTCATTCTTTAACACTGTATTTAGGTTTTATTTTTTTTTTTCTCTTCATTTCCATTCACCATCATAATAAAAGTCACTTATTTTTGTTAACCACATAACTAGGTCGTTTCATATTAATAACAAAATAAAATTTGGAGACAACTAACGTAATGTGACAAGATAATAATTATATCATCTAGTCAACAAAGAAATTAAATGATAAATACTCAATTGAAAAATATAAATTTTTTAAATACTTAATGAACAAAAAAGAATTAATAAAAAGTCAATTGAAAATACTAAAATTTATTAAGGACTTGAAACCTGATTAAACTTTTAATAAATCAAATACATTTTCTATTATTTAAATTTAATTTTCGATATGTAAAAGTCTATGTACCTATTTTATTTTATATTTATTTAATATTATTATCTTAATTTTTTACTGACTATGTTTCCGAGGGTCTTTTGTAGTTAAATTTTTCTTTGGTCTTAAATAATCTAATTGAAATCTATTTTTAAGGAGTTCACAAAGTTTGTAAAGTAAGTTTTATTCTTCTCACACCTCATCTAAATGACGTTCTATTTAAGTAAGAACATTTAGTTCCATCTCGTTTATGATTTTTATAAGAAATTTCTTTTCTTTCTCAGTCATTGAATAACCTAAAATACACATACAAAACTTTTTCCGAAAGTACGGAAATAATGCAAAATTAAATAACAAACATGTAAAATAGAAAAAGAAAACTCCAGGAAAATTATCAAGTTTAGGAACAACTCACAAAACAATTAAAGCTTGTCACTAAGGTACATGGTCTACATGACTAGCTAAATGAACTCTTTTTTTTATTAACAAAACACTGAGAACAATCATAAGAGTCTTGATCCTTGACAAATCGAGCAATGAATCTAAAGTTTGAGAAGATGTTCACACCTAGAAATAGACCATCGAGCACGCCAAAAGACCCCCTACAAAATTTTTGTCCAACTGAACGAAAGTAGTCTCAACCCCTCAATCAAACAACTTCACAAAGAAAATAATGATAGGTATTATCTTTTCACTCTATTGGAATTATTTTATTCTCTATTCATATCTATGCGTTTATGTTCATATATTTTTATACTCATATTCCTTTTTTATATTGTTGTGAACAATTATATATATCAATTGTACTCTCTCTTTATCATTGAATAAGAAATACAATATTTCATTCTTTCTTCTTTTGTAACATGGTATCAGAGCTTGTCTGATCCGCTTCCGCTGTCTTTATTGTCTGCTGGCGGTCTGCCGCCATGGCCGCCGGCAGCCCCTAAAAGTTTCTTTTTCAACCTGTGCATTTATGCTTCAATGGGTAATCTCTAGTTTCTGTCTCGCATCTGTCCGGTGTTGCTGTCCGCCGCCGCTCGTCTCCCGCCACCGTCTCCGGCCTTCATCTCCGACCACCGTCTCCGGCCGTCGTCTCCGGCCACCATCTTCGACCGTCACCTCCGGCCACCGTCTCCGGCCGTCATCTCCGCCACTTGTGCCACTGATGCACCAAACCTTCACCCCTCCGTTCACCAGTGTCTTGACTTCAGCCCCTAAAAATCTCTTCTTTTTTCTTGAATTTTTTACTGGATCTTTTTCTTCTTGAATTCTTCTTTCATGTCTTCTTGATTTTTTTTTCTTGAATTTTTTTTAATTCGATCTGTTTCTTCTTGAATTCTTCTTAAATCTTTCTTTTTTATGAAGCATCTTTTTCAATTCTTTTTCTTAAATCTTTAATCATCTTCTTAAACTGTTTCTGATAAATTCTTTTAATTCTTCTTGAATTTTTCTTATTCTTCATCTTCTTGAATCTTTTTCTTCTTGAATTCTTCTTTCTTGTTATTGAATCTTCTTATTCTTGAATTTTCTTCTTCTTCTTGAATCTTCTCTTGCTTAATCTAGTGTTCTTGAATTCTTCTTTCTTGTTATTGAATCTTCTTATTCTTGAATTTTCTTCTTCTTCTTGAATCTTCTCTTGCTTAATCTAGTGTTCTTGAATTCTTCTTTCTTGTTATTGAATCTTCTTATTCTTGAATTTTATTCTTCTTCTTGAATCTTCTCTTGCTTAATCTGGTGTTCTTGAATTCTTCTTTTTCTTTGACTTGTTGTTTCCTTATCAAGACACTGGTGAATTTGGTACTTGGTGGTTGTGCCGTTGGCATTCCTACTAAAGTTTTGCATCCAACACAATTTCAATCTTTGTTGTTCAAGCTGCACATTATGGATATATATCCTGCAGCATGAGGGGGGATATTGGAATTATTTTATTCTCTATTCATATCTATGCATTTATGTTCATATATTTTTATACTCATATTCCTTTTTTATATTGCTCTGAACAATTATATATATCAATTGTACTCTCTCTTTATCATTGAATAAGAAATACAATATTTCATTCTTTCTTCTTTTGTAACACACTCTGGAGGCCATGATCATTAACCCTCCACCCAAGTGGAAGTGTCTGAAAATTGACTTATACAATGACTCTAAATGTACATTTAAAGACCGAATTAACCAAGTTCAATCTATTTTTTATCAACCTGTTGTACATTGCATCACCTTTCCAACCACAATAATAGGACTAGCTGATGGAAACCCCTAAAGGGACTTCCCATCCAAAGAAGCATCAACTACACTAAGACTATGAAAGGGAAGTTGATTAAGAGCTTAATCTTTTCTTTCTAAAGTCTTAGCATGTTGCTCTCTAACTAAATACATTTCCTTTGTTTTGTAGGTCACCAATAAAGATGGAAAAACCATGCCACGTATGCCAACCAAAGAAAGCCACAAAAATGTGAAAATGTTGAATGGAAAGGATGCATTAAGGATTGGACAATCATCACCAAAACGCCTAGCCAAAACCCTAGATCGCCCAGCCAATCTGCACTAGCAAGCTTGCATAATTCAGCACGTTTTAAATGACTTTCTTATGAAACATGAAACCCACGCTGGCTAGTTTATTCTGCACATGTCATTAGCAATTTGAATAGCTTCTCCTGCACGGATCAATAGCTCCTCTTCATCTATAAAAGAGAGCTTTGATCTCTTGTAAAAAAATAACTTGATTTGGAGTAATGAAATGTTGTTGAATTCTCAACTATGCTCTCAAGTTCAACCTTGTGCCTTGTTATCTTGCACCTCCTATAGCTCCTTTCCCCTTTGGAAGGCTGCCTGAGCTATAATTCTACCAAAAACATTCATCCAACATCACCAAACATTTTCACAAACACCTTCAGTGCAATTCAGACTCCATCTTCTACATCACTCCGCTGCCATCTCTGCGAACTTGGAGCATTCTTTTGTGTGTCATGGAGATGCTTCCATCATTTGGCATCAAGAGCCAGACGTTCCACTCACGCTTCAAGAGCTAAGTGCTCTTTTCCTCCATTTTTTTTTGTGTTTTCCGTCATGTTCTGTTCATTGCTGTACTGTTTCATTACTTTTCAGTTTTGATTTCATATTTTTCTGTGGATATTTGTTTGTTCACTGATCCTTAGTGTTTGTTTACATTTTAATAGGTGCATACCACTTGTTTGAGTCCAATTCATCTTGCAATTTTACATTCCGTTTCTGTCACGGTATTGTGCAATTATGTTTGCAGTTTTCACTCTGTCACTCGGTTTTGATTCTGTTCCAGCTTTGATTTTCGTTTTTAATTGTGTCCAAGCATTTGCTAAGCTATATGTTGATCTATAAAGCAAAGAAAATAAGTCAGCTTTGGTCATTGGAGCTTATACAACATTGCACTCTGTTTTTCATTCAAATTATGCAGAAATTGCTTTGTCTCGAGTTTGGATTCTCAAATCTGTTTTCATTCAGATTTTTCGTGTTTCCAACTTTTGCTCAAGTGTGTTTACTGTATTGCAACGTGCCTCAAGTGACTGCAGTCAATAATCATCACAGAATTACAATTCTACAATTCTACATTCAAATTCTGCAACAAATTTTCTGCTGTGTTGATCATGTATGCATGATGTCTGTCCGAATTTATGGATTCAATTGTTTTAGACAAGTTTGATTGATGGAATTATTCATGTTTTAAGTGTTAGCTGTCACCATTCATCACAAAATCTCAAAAACCATATTTGAGTTGCAGAAATTACTATTTTTCCCGAGACTTTCCTCTGTCATACAGTTTGGCACCGTACTGTGTGTTCTTTGTTTGGCTTTTAGGTCAATTTAATTTTCCTATCTCATATATTCCAGCTAGATCTAGTGCATAGGAACAATCTTGATTAATTTTTCATCCAGCCAGCTTTGATTCTATGCATTTTTTCAAATTCTAATGCAGATTTCTTGCTTTTTGTTGCATAATTAGCAACTCCACCTATGATTTCGAGCATGTGTCTGTTTCTGTGCATTGCAACTGTTTGAACAAGTTTCATTGACCATTTAAAACTTGTTGGTATGGTCTATTTTCTCTTTTCTCAGCCACAGTATCAATTCACATTTTAAACCATCATTTTTGCTTGAAATATGCAAGTGTATACCTCATTTTGAGATCCTTACTGTTTTGGATCAATTTCATTGCTTTTGGAGTCATTTTTGGTGAATTCAAATTGGTTTGTTACTGTTCATATGGTAAATCTTGAGCCAAATTGATATTGACCTAATGCATCACCAAATTTTACTCATTTTTAGGAAGTGCACTTGTCATATTCTACTACAGTCAATTTCTTTGCTGGCTATGTGTTTGTACACATCTATTATGATGATATAAAGTTGCTTGAAGTGTCAATGAACCATTTACCTTCATTCCATTCAAATTGACCATTATTGTTTCTCATTTGTCAGCCACATTTCATTGCTGCAAGAGGTTTTTCATTGTTGTTGGCCGTGGCATCCTACCATTCTTACTTTGGATTGGCAAAAGCTAGGGGCTTGTGTTTTTAACCAACCTTTCCAGCTGATTACAACCTCAGTCAAACATAAAAAGCAACAAAATACCCCTGCAATCCAGTTACCATAGGCAGAAATAGAAAATTCACAGTTCATTGTGGCATTTTGTCAAACACTTATGCATTTTATCAAACAGTTTGCATTGCACAGATTTTCCTCATTGTTTTTGAGTTTTTCTTGCTTTTATAATTTGTTTTAGACCCTATCCTAGGTTCCTTTTGAGTTCTAGCCTTTTCTTCCAGCCCAAAATTCATTAGAATTCAACTTTGCTTGACTTCCACCATGTGATGTTATATTTTTCTGCATTAAAAAAAAAACTGGTGCAGTATATTGCTGTCTCACTCAAGGTTTTTGTGATTTCTTGATGGGTTTGAACATTATATTGGTGGAATTCTAGCATCCAGTTGGACCTTATCAAAGGGGTAACATCTTAAGGAGTGGAGGTCTTGCTAACTTGGCTTCAAGTGGACTTCAAGAGGACTTTAAGTGGGCTGTCCAACCACCTTTTTCAGCAGCAAAACACCACTCAAAAGTTACATTTCAGCTCATTTACTTTGCCTTTGCAGCCACCCTTGGCTTTGTTTCATTATTTCTACATTTCATTGTGTATTTGGCTTTCTATCACGGAACCTTTGTATTAAATTCTTCTTTGCTTTTGAAACTTGAGTTACTTGGGAAAATGCTTATCAAGCAATTCCAAGTGCTCCATTAAACATTGTAATAGTCTAGTTGCGCATCTTAGAGTGAAAGTGTGTCAAGTGGCTCCAAGTGTCATTTGCACTTTCACTTAGGGTCGTGTTTCTTCTTCCATTCATTTGGCATCCTTTCTTTAAATTTTTGCTTGTTGATATTTTTGTTTTACGTCTCCGTGGTATCTAGGTGCACATTCATATAGTAAACCTTCGTTTGGTTTCTAGGTGCATCTCATAGTGCATTCAAAAAGTTTTGAAAGACTTCTACATTGAAACTTGGGTAAGAAATGTCAGGAGACACTCTGGCTAAGGAAGGACAAGGTTTCTAAGCTTTTCCATTGTGACTCACCTCTCCTTCCTGGGAGTTATTCGGTTTCTTCACCTTTAGAATCTTTATAGAAATCTTTCACAAAAATCAAAAAAGTTTTGATGCCTTGTTATGATTCATCTAGGTCTTCTTCTTCTTATAGATCCTCTAGGTCTTCTAGTCTTCATCAACCAATTAGTTTCCAGGAAATTAAAAGAAAACTTGATGAAGCTAGAAGAAGAACTTGTTCATTTTATGAATTTGAGAGGATTGAGGATGAGTTGTATAAACAAGCTAGGGCAAATATTCCATTCTTTGGAGAGGATATTGGTGCATTGACATACCTAGCTTGGGAAAAGGACATTGATGACTTGCATTCATTCATTGCTAGAAAAAGTAAACACGAATCCTATTTTCATTCTAGCAATAATACATCTTATGTCCTTAGTCTCTACATATCTAGATTTGAAATACATGCAAGATAGTGGTGGGATGGAAGACAATATCATGTTAGGATAGGTAGAAAATCCCCCATCCATGATTGAAATGAACTCAAAGCTTGCATGAGAAGGGTCTTTGTGCCTTCAACCATTAAGAGAAACCTACAATCCCTGAGAGCTTACATTGAAGATGGGAAAACATTTCTTGAAAGCTTAAATGACAATGGTTTCCTTCTTAGAGAATTAGAATTTGAAATTAGACTTAAGGAGTTAAAGGTTGAGACACTAGAGTTGAAAGTTAAGGGACTAGATGTTGAGAGACAACAAGAAGAAGAGAAAAGAGAGCGAAAAGAAGAAGAAAGAAAGATAAAAGGGCGAGAGCGAAGAGAAGAAGAAAAGAAGAAAGATGAGGAACAAAAAGAGAATGAGCTACTGCTAAAGAAGGCAACTCCTACCCTCACCATCACCATAGAACCTAAAAGGGAAGGATTCTCATTCTTTACTTCTTTTCCAATTGTTGTGCATTCTTCCATTATTAATTTTTCTTTCAAAACAATTGTCATTCCATATTCTCTGCAATCCTTTTCAAAACATGGCAATTCAAAACTTGAGTTCATGTTACCCTTGTGTACACAAGTAACTCAAGATAATAATCAAATAACTTGGGAATATGGAATTCTCCATTTTCCCAAGACTAATTTTCAGAAAATCTTTTTCAAACATACAAGACTTTTATTTTGTCTTCTTATCTTTGCATATCTCTTATTCATCATACTCATTTTTGCTATCTTTTGTAGATATATCTTTGACCTAGGAGTAAAATAAACACCAAAGTTGTGCTTCTTCTTTCTTTCCGATTTGAGGACAAATCGTTTTTAAAGAGGGAGGAATGAAATGTTGTAAAAAAATAACATCAATAGCTCCTCTTCATCTATAAAAGAGAGCTTTGATCTCTTGTAAAAAAATAACTTGATTTGGAGTAATGAAATGTTGTTGAATTCTCAGCTATCCTCTCAAGTTCAACCTTGTGCCTTGTTATCTTGCACCTCCTATAGCTCCTTTCCCCTTTGGAAGGTTGCCTGAGCTATAATTCTACCAAAAACATTCATCCAACATCACCAGACATTTTCACAAACACCTTCAGTGCAATTCGGTCTCCATCTTCTACATCACTCCGCTGCCACTTCTGTGCGAACTTGAAGCATTCTTCTGTGTGTCATGGAGATGCTTCCATCATTAGCTCTATAATGGTATTGCACCTTGCTGCAAAATTCAATAGATTCATTTGAGATATTATGTGCAATATTTACAACAAAAATTGTAGTTGATCAACCAATGGAAACTAACTTGGTGACATTGGAAAACATAAAACAAGAAGAAATAAACTTACTCTAACAGTAGAGTAACCACTTTGTAATCATTGACCTTTATCTAGCCATCACCACACACACAGTACTAGTAATCCTACGTCAAACTCCTTTCTTGAATAACTTGTTGACCAACCTATCAAAAGATAAGGACAATATACGAGAATAAGTAATGAGGCACATAACTATAAAAGATAATCTTAATAAGAGAAAGAAATTGAGAAAGAACACCCAATCCCTCTCTTCAAATGCACACCATCAATTTTGGTAGAGTCAAAACAAAAATAAACGATGAGATACAAAATTATTCGACTCAACATAAATTGAGACGCCATCATACAACAAGAGTTCAACCTCAAGCTACTACCAATTCCTTAAGTCTTCCTTCTCCCATAAATGTCAAATCAACAAGAGATGCAAATACCATTAAAACGTTAAGCACATAACCAAATAGTGTTACAAGGTCAAAAATATAATTTCATATATGCACTCTAGAGATTTTGTTCGTTTTGTACATGACATATAGTATTGTAGAAAAAGTTAGGCCAAGTGTCTCAATCAATAGGGGGCGTGAATTAGTTTTCCCCTTTACAAAAATGTTCTTTAAAAACCTTTTTTAAATCTTTTGAGTTTTCCTGGAATTCAATCAATCAAGAATGAAAACAATACAAAAGTGTAAGGAAAGAGAGATTCACACTATTGTTTATATTGGTTCGGCCCACTGCCTACGTCCAGTCTTCTTTCAATCAATCTTAGATTGAAAGGATTCCACTATATTGATTGAGTTCTTACAAGCAAGACATACAAAGAAAAATCCTCTCAATGTACACTCCTTCCTATCTCCAAATCAACTATAGCATAAACCCAAAAAGATCACCCACTTTCTGTCACCCTTAAAGATACTCAACTCTAAGTCAAAGAACTTCACCAAGTCCTTTTCCTGGCCGCAACAATAGGGAACACAATCAACCTTGATTGTAGATGAGTCTGATCTCCAGATATACATCTCAATGTGCAGTAGTGATCAATAGAATGTAATCACAACAATCTTGCAAGAAACTTCAAGTATTCCTTCCAATAAAGCTTTCTTGATTCTTGAACAGTTTCAAGACGCTCCTATAATTAAATCTCAACAAACAAATCAGATATTAAAGATATGAATCATAAAAGTTATTGAATACAAAGAGGAATGTGTCTATTTACAGATTTATCAGTACTTACGCCTTTTAATCGATTACATATATAATGTAATCGGTTAAGTAATTCCTTCAGCATTAACAGATTTACATCTTCACAGATTTTAACAGATTAACAAGAGCATGTAATCGATTAATCAATTCACACAAGCCATAACATTTAAAGATGTGACCGTTATAACAGTTATGGCTATCCATGAAAAAGATTTTCATACAACACGCATTTTAACCGATTAGGAAATTAACATAATCGGTTAAGTTCCTTACTTAGGCAAATTTTGAAAACTTTTCATTCAGAGCACTATAATGCACTCAGTAAACATGTGCATGCATAACCACGAGTTTTAACCGATTATCCATATAATTTAATCGATTAAAACTTGTTGTTTTTCCATTGTTAAGCAAATACTGATATTCGATGAATTTAACAGATTTTGTAAGCATGGTGATGGAAGCGTCTCCAATCTTCAAGAATGGAGTGGCTCCTTGGACAAAATGGCGCAACGGAGATGACAGAATGGTTGATGGAAGCAGTGCACTGAAGGTGTTTAGGTGGAATCTCTAACTCAGACGACCTTCCAAGGGGGAAGGAAGCTAGAGGATAAGTGTGCTAATAAGGCATAAGTCATTAAACTCGAAGAAGAAGTGGCTGGTTGCAATCCAACAACATTTCACTATATTCATTCAAGTTACATGTACAAAGGATCAAGCTTCTCTTTTATATATGAAGGAGAGCTTGTGATCCATGCAATGCAAGCTACTAAGTGTGCATATTCTAAATGTGATGTAAAAGAGCTAAAGCGTGCAAAGGAAGTTTTTCAGCTGGTCACATGTTGCAAATGAAAAACGTGCGAAAAGGAAGAAGAAGGTTGTTGTCTCGCTACCACTGAGCGGTGACTCTCGTGCATTGAGCGCCACCTGTTCCACTTGGCCTCCTTTGTTCCCTTTGCTTGGTTAGCCTCTCAAGGTGTATAGGTATGGTTTCCAACTTTTATTGGTGACCTACAAAACAAGATAAATGTATTTTAGGTAAAGAGAATCATGCTAAGATTTTAGAAAGAAAAGATTAAATCTTTATTCAACTTCACTTTCTTCGTCTTAGTGTGAAGTTGATACTTCTTTGGATAGGAAGTCCCTAAAGGGGTTGTCATCAAATGGTAATTGATTAATTCATATAGATATGCAAAGTGCAAAGTGTTTCAATCTAAGATTCATTCTTAATCAATGAATACACATATCATATAGTCCAAGCACAATCATAGATATAAACAAATAACATATTTGCTAATTAGTTATGCAAGAAACTATAAAACATTTCTTTTGTCATCATCAAAAACACAAATTTGAGATATGGGTTCAACTGTACATAGCTCCCCCTATCAATAGGTATAATGTTGGATTGTAAGGTAGAGATCATAGAAAACATCAAGATGACAATGGGATCAACCCTTAACCAAGAGTGGAACCAACATGCTGATCAAATTTACTAAAATATGGAGAGTTCAAAGGTTTCCTCAACAACATATATGGTGGATTCTCTAGTGATGGAAATTCAAACCTCAAAAGGAGCAGACACCTCCAAAGTAAAAATAAGGTTAATCTCGTCTCACTAAGATCATTTTCATTAAATCACATTTTCAAGTAAATATTTCAATACTTTTAGTATTTTGATTTATCCATTACAACATATAATTAATTTTTGATCACCAAATATTAAAGGTCTCACAACTTTTTATATAAATAACTATTTAAAATTAAGGGTGTCAAAGTGAGTCAATCCAACTCACTATATGTTAAGCTAAAAGTGAGTCAGTTCAACCTAACTCACTTTTTGGTGAACCAAAATTTTGTAACTCAATTGAACCTACTATGAGTTGGTGGGTTAGTGGATTAACTCACTTAAGAATGTTTTATTCTACCAATTTATTTCATATATTAATTTCAGTAAAATCAAAGTGGATTAACTTGACTCATTATTTTCTAGAAGTACAATCAAAGTATTTATCTATTTTATCAAACATTGTTATAAAGATAGTAGTTTGAAAATTAAAGTGTCAACCTATACATAACTTGGCAATGAATAAATTAAACATCCAAAATATTCAAATATTATTGAATAATATTCTAATATTTAAAAACATCAAATTATCAACTTACATATTTAAAAATAATAAATAATTATATTAAAACTTATAAAAAATAAAAAAAACTAATAAAAGATTGTTGATGATGACTTAAAGAAGAATCTATTTTTAACCTAATTCGAAATCGTTTAATTCACCAAATGAATCAACTCAATTTAATCTATATTTAAAGAAACTATTTTTTTCTCCTCTAGTTTAAACATGTGATTCATGAATTAGAATTCATTTTTACATCTCTATTTAAAACTATTGAATATTATTTAACAATTAACTTTTTAATTTAACATAATAATAACACTGATTGTCTTTGATATCTTTAATATATAACTTATAATTATTCATATAAAATAATAATGTTAAATTAAAGATCCAACAACTATATCCAAAGTTTTCTATAACATTTTTGAACTATTACATTTTCTACTAAAATAAAAAATATACATATATATATATATAATTTCATACTATTTAAAATATCACTTAAATTTATTTGATTTTTTATTCCATACAAAACTTTTTTTTTTCCAAATTGAATTATTATATATCTTTTTCTCATGTTTTAGTGTAATAATTAAGCACATAAATCATTGAATATTTGGACCAAATATCATATTTATAGAAGGCTAACAAATTTAATATCTTATATTACAAGCAATCAGAGTTGATTGCTGGTTTTGAAAAAGAAAAATAGATTGATTGATTTAATGCTTTACAAAGATGCTACACCTTTAAACAATGCTTCACAAAATCACAAAAGCTAATAATATCATGTTGAATAATGTTTCACATTCAACAAAATCTATCATACTCACAAGTTCAATCTCATAAAGCAAAATATTATGTTCTCATGTGTGCAAGGAAACCCACCAATCTCATTAACCACACTACAGAACAAACACTTATAGAATCATTGCAAAATCTATTATCACAAAAAAGTACAACCATTTCAACACATAAGACAAATTCCTTTTAATTGAGAATAACTTCAAAGATTTAGGTTGTATCAGCGTATTACTTTTTCTCTAGTTATCATCACCCTCTTCTTGATTGACCAGTGGATAATAATGAATATTTTATAGTGAAAGTAATTACTTTTTTAGAAAGTAATATTTGAATGCATGTGATTAAATATTAATAAATGACTTGACAGTAAATAACATTATACAACCAACCACTCTCATTAATATAGATTCTAATATTATTACTATATTAAAAAATAAATTTAAACTTTCATTTTCATCTACTCAAACTCAAAATGAAAATTGCTTACGTATTTTTATTTTATTTTTTTAGAAAAAATAAATAAAAGTCTCATGCAACCATGTGTGCAAAACGATTCAGTCAAACACCTCTATAACACTGGAAGAAGACAGAAATCAAAATCTATATACAAGATATATAAAAACATGAAAACTAATGTTGTATTGAAAGTAAAATAAAAATAAAGAAAAATATAACATTAGTGAATGCTAATATTCTTCTAAACTTTGATGGTTTTTTTATCAAAAATTGTAAAGGTACCTTCTAGTTTTTACAAAAGAAAAAAATTGTAATTTAAGATGATTTTTGGTTCTAAGAATTAGTTTTTTCTTCTTATTTTAGTTTTAAAAATAAATTAGATTTAAGATTCGCTATCATGTTTGAATTTAAATATATATTGTATAAATGATATAATGTTAAAAACCATAAAAATAATACTGATAATAGTAATGATCATGTTTACAGTTATAAGAATAAATAACAATAATATTAACATGATAGTAATAAAATGGGAATAATAAAACTGATGATAGGACAATGAAAATGAAAATAGTTTTTATTAAATACAGTTAGAGTATTTTTAAATTAAAAAAATTATAATCAACACGTATTTTTTTTCTACTTCACATTTCGCAGTTATTTTTTCGATTTATAGAAATCAATGAATTAAGCACAAATTCATATAAAATACTACATCTTTTATCTAAAACTTTAAATTTATAGATTTTTTTTATACATTGTTTACTTTTTCTTTTTTGTTCACCATTTAGATCCTGATATCAAATTTAAAATTAAAATAAACTCTTCCTGCATATTCCACTGACCTATTTGTGGGACTGAGATAGGATTTTGCCTATAACATGTTTTTCACCTTTTATGTCAATGTGTGCAGATTTTAAAGCTTTTAAATAGTTTGTTTGATATATGGGAAATTTATCATTCTTAACTTATTGTATGTCATTATCACAAATAATTTGATAGGAGAGTGCAATTATTATATTTTAGTTAGATAGTTATATATATATATATATATATATATATATATATATATATATGTGTGTGTGTGTGTGTATATATATATATATATATATATATATATATATATATATATATATGTACATATATTCTACTACTTAACTCAACATATTCATTTCCACTTTTTTATTATTCTACTATTATTATTCCATTTGAGATGGCTAAAGTATTTATTAACTACTATTTACATGTTTAAGTTTATAATATTTTTTAAAATTAATTACTCTTCAATGTGACAAAAACAATTCCTATTCCAGGCATTTTATTTTTGTTTATTGTTATTTAGAATATATCGTAGCTTGTTTTTATTTAAGTTTGTTTAAAAATGGTTGAATGTGAGTCTGGATGGAACCATCTCAGTTAATTTTTGATTAATTTATTATTTTTATATTTTTATTTTATTTTTTAATAAAACTTTTAGTTCAAAATAATAATTTTAATTGAATTTATATTTTATTTAAATAAAATATCTATTATTTTATTTCTGTTATATTTAAAAAAGCTAATAACATGTTCATATAGTTATAGTAATCAAATAGTGTGTTAACATAAAATCCTAGTAACAGCATGTGAGATATGATTTAGTTATACATATGCATATTGTTCTTGCTTTCGAAAATTGAATGTAAAAAGTATAAATAAATAAATATATATATATATATATATATATATATATATATATATATATATATATATATATATATATATATATATATATATATACTCTTTTTATCTACTTTATACCATAAAATATATAATATATAATTTGGAGATTGAACTATTTATTATAAAAAAATACATAAATTATATTTTACATCTAAGATAAAAATAAAATAAATGGAGAAGATAAAAATAAACGAAACAAAAATTTATTGTAGTTTAACATATTATCTATTTATTGTAAGTTTATATTCACATTACACTACTAGTAAGTATATTTATTTTGGTGTGTCTTTAAATAGAGTATAATATCTTGCATTACTAAGTAATTGAGACTAAGCTCCAAAATATTAACATTTCTCCTACTTGGAGCTTGATTTACATTATCACTTAGTGTAGTTGTCTTTACTATCAATTATTCTTGAAGGCCAGTTGAGGCAATAGAAAGCCTTAACTTATTTATTGTGACAGTCTTCGTCATTTATCAAGTTTGGGTCTCTGCATATGAAATCTTCGAGAAAGGCAAGTCTTCATCATTTATCAAGTTTATAATAAAATGATACTTCAATTCAATGTGTTTGCATCTAGAATAAAGAATTGGATTTTTAACAAGATATATAGCACTTTGACTATCACTGAATCATGGAAGGTCATCTTGCTTTTTCTCTCATTCTTTTAGAAGGTTCTCTAACCATATCATCTCCTTCGTTGCTTTTGAGATAGCTACATACTTAGTTTCAGTGGTTGAGAGAGACTCTTCCTTGAAGATTAGACTTCCAACTAATAGTTGTACCACCTAACGTAAAAATGTAACATGTGCTATTTCGACCATCTAGATATCCTATCAAGTCTACACCAGAAAATCCTTGTAAAGTTAGACTACTTCTTCTAAAAGACAAGTGCATTTTTGAAGTTTCCTTCAAATCTCATTATCCACTTCACACATTCCCAATGTTCTTTTCCGGGATTTGATAGAAACCTACTCACAACTCCCACTACATGTTATGTCAGGTTTGATGCAAACCATAGCATACATTAAGCTCCCTATAGTAGATGCATATGGAGCTTTAGATATGTAACTTTCTTTTTCATCTATCTAAGAAGATTTCCCTTTTGAAAACTTTAAGTGAGTTCTCAAAGGTGTATTAATTCCTGGTTTTAGTATTTCTAACATTGAATCTACTAAGCAATTTTTCTATATATTTCTCCTGAGACAAGTTCAAAATACCCTCAAATTTATCCCTGGCGATTCTCATACCTAGAATTTGTTTGGCTATGTAAAGATCCTTCATTTCAAAATTTTCTAACAATTGTTTTTTCAACATGTTAATCTATGTCATATTAGCTTCTGCAATCAACATGTCATCAACATATAAAGCAAGAATGATATAACTATCAACACATTTCTTCATGTAACAACAATGATCTTCTTTACATCTGTAAAATCCCGAGTTTCTCATAAACTCATTAAACTTTTTGTACCATTGTCTTGGTGTTTGTTTCAACCCATACAAGCTTTTATGAAGCTTGCATACAAGATTCTTTTTACTTTGCGCTTCAAAACTTTTGGTTGTCATAATATTTCCTCCTCAAGATCCTCATGTAGGAATGTAGTTTTGACATCTAATTGCTCTAGATAAATATTTTCTACAACTTCTATACTTACGATATCTTTGGTAGTACTCATCTTGACAATAGGAGAGAAAATTTTTGGGAAGTCAATACCCTATTTCTATTGGAACTCTTTTACTAAAAGTCTAGCGTTATATCTTTTATTATCATTAAGTTCTTCTTTTAACCTATATACCCACTTGTTTTGAGAAACCTTCTTTCCTTCTAGTAGCTTGGTTAAAAAACGTGTTTTATGTTGAGATTGTTGACAATACAAACTCTATATCAATCTAGTTTTTGATGATGACAACACTATGCTTAATAAGAGTACATATATTGTTGTATTACATGTTCTTATTCTGAATTGATTGTTATATCTGCTGAACAGGTTTTGATGTACTGTGATGTATGTTCCTATGTTGATTGTGTGTTATATTTGTGGAACATGCTTGTATGATTATGTGCAATATGAAATGCTTTATCAAAAATATTTTACTGCACATTTTTGGAAGTGAAAAATTACAAGCACGTTTATGAACTTATAATTGTGTGACAAAGTTCTAGTTCAGTCGAATACATCTGTAATGGATTCGACTATTCTAAAACCTTTCTACAGATTTTGAGAATAAGTGATTTGTGACGTTTTGGATTGAAAAGAATTTCAAAATGTTTTTACATGTGTCAGTCGACTTTGTTTAGTGTACATTCGACTGTATCTTTGATCTGGTTTTGGAATTCTATTATGCTTACACGCTCCAACAACTATATTTTCAAAAGTTAGTTAAGCATTGATGACTTGGTCAACTGTAACGAATGTGTGTTGATTTTTGTTGATTGAGAGCCTCTATGCTGACTGTCTGTTATAACTGTAATAATACAGTCGATTGAATTAGTAAGTTATTTGACTGAGAAACAATCAGTCTGACAGAAAACTATAAATTGACTAAACACGAGTTGTTCAGGGACTTTTGATACTCTAACATTTTCATTTCTTGTTTCAGATTGAATTCTCTGTGTTAACAGCTCCAAGAATTCTCCAAGAAGATGGTGGTGATCTATCTTGAGAGAGATTCAAAGAGAGAAGGCTTATGCGCTGCCTGTGTGATCATTATTTGCACAAAGAAGGTGCTTCTTGATTGATCATTGAAGGCTTGGCATCCTGTGAAGANTGCTGGAATTGACCTGTTGTGGTACAGGGGTTACACGTTGAGGATTGTTCGACGTGGGTTTAGATTGCAGTAGAGGGGATTTTTGCTGCAAGTTTGGTTTTGGTTATTGCAGCTATATTTTGTTTTTGGGTTAAAGAGGAGATTTATATTTTTGACGTGAGGTCTTCTATAAATTCCTCGTTGTAAAAACCGCAATCTACATACATTTGCTTCCCGGGTTGGAAGGACAGTGGATCTAGGCATTGTTGGTCGAACCAGTATAAAAACCAGTGTTTGATTTTCTCTATACCTGCACTCTTTATTTCAGTCGACTATATCTGTTACGCAATCAACTACGTTTTTTCGCTGCATAGAAATTTTCATTACTTGCATTTCAAGAAAGATAAAAAAGCTTTATACTTTTGTTTAAAGATTGCGAAAAGATTTTGTTTTTGAACCAACACCAATTCACCTCCCCTCTTGGTGTAAAATGAAGCCTACCTGTTTCCTAACAATTGGCACTAGAGCTGATTTTCATAAGATATTTGAAAATTTAGTCGACTCTGTTTTTATCTTATTCGACTATAAAACCTGGTGATGGCTTCCTGTTTTCAAACTTTTGGTGAAGGTGCTTCAACAAACAGACCACCTTTATTTGCTGGTGAAAATTATCCTTTTTGGAAAATTCGAATGCAAATCTTTCTTGAATCGCAAGATAAGGGAATTTTGGATGCCACTTTGAATGGTCCATATGTGCCTACAAAAATTGTTGATAAAGAAACTGTTTTAAAACCTTTTACTGAGTGGACTACTGATGAAAATAGAAAAGCTCAGTATGATGTTAAAGCTAGAAATATAATTGCCTTTGCACTGACAATTGATGAATTTTTCAGGATATCTCAATGCAAATCTGCAAAGGAAATGTGGGATGTCTTAGAGGTAACTCATGAAGGCACGGATAAAGTCAAGAGAGCCAGAAAGAACTCATCGATACAGGAGTATGAATTGTTCAGAATGAAGGCTGGAGAAAATATCTATGATGTGCAGAAACAACTCACTCACATTGCAAATCATCTAATGGCTCTTGGCAAAGTGTTTGATAAGGAAGAGATCAACATCAAGATTTTGAAAAGTCTGAACAGGAATTGGCAACCAAAAGTCACTGCAATCTCTGAATCCAAAGATCTTACAACTATGAACATGGCTACCTTGTTTGGAGAGTTACAGGAACATGAATTGGAACTTGGTAGATTGAATGATGAAGAGGAGATATAAGAAAAGAAGTTCATTGCTCTGAAAGCCTCAAGCAAGAACAACACAAAATCAGACTTGGACGAAAAAGAATTGATGACCTTGATGGTAAGAAAGTTTAGTCGACTTATGCAAAATGATAGTCAACTGTCTAACCATGCAGGTCAAAGCAAAAAGAAGAGCTTCAGTACAAATGATGTCCAGTGCTATGAATGTGGAAAAGGTCACATCAAGCCTAATTGTCTTGACTTATAGCCGAAGCAAAAAGGAAAGAAAAGATTCCCTCAAGGCAGAAATATGAGAAGAAAAGGAGCCTACATTGCTTGGGAGAACTGAGATTCCGAGAAATCAAGTGATGAAGATTCTGATCAAGAGGAGGAATCAAATTTGTGCTATATGACAGGTGTAACATGGGACGACTATGACAGTGATGCAGACATATCAAATGAACCAGTGGAAGTCAAGTATGATCTGTTGCAAGATGCATTTAAAGAGTTGCATGCTGAAGCTATGCGACTGCAATACAAGGTAAATTGATTGGGCTCTGAAAGAAGAGACTTTGAAAATAGAATTAATAACCTTGTTGCAGAAAATGAGAAATTAGAAAAAGAACTGAATGAAGCTTTGTTATCTGCTAAGGATGTGAAATTAAAACTATTACAGTAGAAAAAGCTTGTGAAAATTCTCCTACTCATATTGAAAAGATAAATTACTTGACTAGCACGCTAGCTAAGTTTACTCAAGGTAGAGACAATTTAGATGTTGTTTTAAACTCATCTGGCAGAATTATTAATAGACAAGGAATTAGTTACAAAGCTAAATCTAATAGAAACAATGCTAGGAAATTTACTGAGGTAAGTAAACCTGCTAGAAATGCATGTTTTTATTAAAATTGTATTGGTCATACTGTTACAAACTGTTTATATAGAAATGTTGTTGTTCCTAAAGGATTATGTGTTTGGATACCAAAGGAACATGTAACAAGGATTAACAATCAAGGACCCAAAGTCAAATGGGTACCAGCAACCAAAACCTAGTTGTTTTGCAGGATACACAGCTGATGCAGATTAATCTCAAGAATGAATCAACTATGGAATACATCAAAAATATTGAGTATCTACAACTGGAAAAACTGTATCTATCTGTTGCATCATGCTTATATTGATTGGTTGTTATTGTATGATTGTTTATGTTGTATGCTTAACTGTTTGATTGATTGAATCTGTTTGAAAATGATATTTCACGAGTCAAAGTTGACTCCAATGTTAATTCAATTGACTGGGTTATATGATTATGTGTGAAAATATGTTTTTGAATGTTTAAAATTTGAATCTGGGGTTTATATAATGTCTTCAATGCTTACATTGTTCTAAAACCCAGTATTGTGTCTACTATTGTATAAGCAAATTTCTCTGATATCCCTTAGACCAAGAAGGTGTGTTCTAAAATTGTGATCTCTCTATGGCCTCTTTGTTGAGAAATAGGTAGGCTTCGTTTTACACGAAGAGGGGGGTGAATTGGTGAAAGTTCAAAAACAAAATCTTTTCGCAATCTTTATATAAAAGTGCAAAGCTTTTTTATATTTCTTGAAATGCAAGTAATGAAAATTCAATGCAGCAGAAAACTGTAGTTGACTGCTAAACAAATAAAGTCAACTGGAAATAAAGAGTGCAGGGATAGAAAAAATCAAACACTAGTTTTTTTACTGGTTCGGCCAACAATGCCTACATCTAGTGTCCTTTCAACCCAGGAAGCAAATGCACTATAATGGTTGCACTTTTTACAACAAGGAATTTATAGAAGCCTCACGCAAAAATATAAATCTCCTCTCTAACCCAAAACCAAAATATAGTTGCACAACAAAACCAGACTTGCAGCAAGAATCCCCTCTTCTGCAACCTGAACCCACGTCGAACAATCCTCAACGTGTAACCAACATTCTCCACAGGATGCCAAGCCTAACACAGCAGACTTCACATGTTGCCAAGCCTTCAATCAAAGCAGTGGTCTTCATAGGATGCCAAGCCTTCAAAGATCAATCAAGAAGCACATTCTTCGTGCAGATTATGATCAAGCAGTCAACACAATTTCCTTCTCCCTTTGAATCTCTCTCAAGATAGATCACCACCATTTTCTTGGAGAATTCTTGGAGCTGTTAAAACAAAGAATTCAATCTAAAACAGGAAATGAAAATGTCAGATCATAAAAAGTCTCATAACAACTCGTGTTTTGTCTATTTATAGTTTTCTGTTAAACAGATTGCTTCTCAGTCGAATAGCCTACTAATTCAGTCGATTGTATTGAGACAGTTATAACAGGCAATCAACATATAGGCTCCCAGTAAAAAAAAATCAACACACATTCATTACAGTTGACCAAGTCATCAATGCTTAACTAACTTTCAAAAATATAGCCGTTGGAGTGTGTAAGCATAACAGAATTCCAAACAGATCAGTAACACAGTCGAATATGCATTATACAATGTCGAATGACACATGTAAAAACACTTAGAAATTCTTTTCAACTAAAAATATCACACAACACTGATTCTCAAAATTTGTACAAAGGTTTTAGCAGAGTCGAATCCATTATAGGTGTATTCGACTCGACTAGAACTTTGTCTCACAATTATAAGTTCATAAAGGTGCTTGTGATCTTTCACTTCCAGGAATGTGAAATAAAATGTTTTTAATCAACCAATTCATATTCCACATATTCATACAAGCATGTTCCACAATTATATCACACAATCACTCATAGGAACATACATCATAGTACATCAAAACATGTTCAACATATATGACAATTAATTCAGAATAAGAACATGTAATGTAGAAACTTGTGTACTGTTATTAAGCATTATGTTGTCATCATCAAAAACTAGTTTGATATAGTGTTTATGTTGTCAACAATCTCAACAATCTCCCCCTTTTTTGATGATGCACAACCATGATTAATAACTCAACCATGTTTGTACAATTCAACACATGACAGAGTAATAACATGTAAGTAACAGTTTAAACAGTTCAATTACTCTGCATATTCAGCAAAAAGTATCAAGCAGATAGAGTATGGGACAGTTATTCCCCCCTTTCACAAAGCATATAAAATTGCTCTCATAGACTCATGTATATCTCTCCCCCTTTGTGCATTAACAAAACAGGAATGCTTCAGATATTTATGCAGGTTTCAAAAACACAGAGATGCATCAGAAAGATATGTAATTTGTAAAATACAATGATGCTCTCAAAATCACAATTTCATCACAAAACAGTATAAACTCCCCCTAAAGTGTAGGTGTGTGATGAAATAGTGTGTAATATAGTGATACTCCCCCTGTCATTATGCATGAGTAACAAAATCAATTCAAGTGCATAATGTAGTATATCACAAATTTAACAGATTAAGCACAAAGTTGTATCAAAGTCAGAATATCAAACCATATAGACATGCAATGATACAAGCTTCAACAATCTCACAATATTATCTCAATTCAGATATTTCCACAGATAAAAACAGAGATAATAGCAGATTAATCATGATTTAAGCAAACTGTAAAGATAGAACCAGATTTCAGAAATGGAATGGTTAACCCATTTATATGCAGTCGAATGATTTAAATCATCAGTCAAATGCATTGCTTTCGCAAATGTTGAATTCCAATTGTAGATTTCCAAAGCAATGTCCTTCCTGCAAAACCTTTCAACAACCTTTTCTAGATCAAGCATAATGGTTAAGCAAGAAATATAATCAGATTACAATAGAAGTCAATATGTAAAGATGCATGACAGAATAAACATAGTTGACTTCAAACATGACATAGTCGAATCAATCATTTTACACTACTATCATTTAGAATGCCCAGTTCATTTTGAATTGTAAAAAATCTTTCTTTGTTCAGAGGTTTTGTAAAGATATCAGCCCATTGATGTAGAGTATCAATATACTCAATTTTGATTTCACCCTTATTTATATGATCACGAATGAAATGATGTCTTATTTCAATATGCTTAGTTTTCGAGTGTAAAATAGGATTCTTTGTTAAGTGTATAGCACTAGTATTGTCACATTTCAAAGGATTGTTTTCTATTTTGATGCCATAGTCCTCTAATTGACTCTTTATCCAAAGAGATTGTGCACAACAGCTTCCAGCTGCTATGTACTCAGCTTCTGTGGTAGATAAAGCCACACATGCTTGTTTCTTTGAATGCCAAGAGATCAATGATGATCCAAGTAAGTGACATGTGCCACTGGTGCTTTTTTTGTCTAGTTTGCAACTTCCAAAATCAGAATCACTGTAACCATTTACAAAAAGATTTGTGCCATTTGGATACCATAGTCCAAGGCCTTTAGTACCTTTGAGGTACTTCAAAATTCTTTTTACAGCAGTAAGATGTGATTCTTTAGGAGCATATTGAAATCTAGCACAGAGACAAACATTATGCATTATGTCAGGCCTACTGGCAGTAAGATAAAGTAGTGATCCAATCATACCTCGATTACGTTCTTTGATCAACATTATTTCCAACCTCA
Source organism: Vigna radiata var. radiata (assembly GCF_000741045.1). Lineage (NCBI taxonomy): Eukaryota > Viridiplantae > Streptophyta > Magnoliopsida > Fabales > Fabaceae > Vigna > Vigna radiata. The sequence continues at coordinate 789,829 of NW_014542552.1, read as the reverse complement.
TCTAGATCCAAGTAGTAATTAGTTGCCATAGGAGTAGCAGCATCTTTGCAGTCCAACATCTTGAATCTTATAAGCAGATCACTGTAGTATTTGGATTGATGAATGAATATACCATCCTTGGTTTGCTTAACTTGTAGACCAAGGAAGTAAGTCAATTTTCCCATCATGGACATTTCAAATTCTTCCTGCATGACTTTTGAAAAATCTTTGCACAACATAGGGTTAGTAGAACCAAAATTAATGTCATCAACGTAAATTTGCACATACAGTTTATCCCTATTTGAACTTTTTATGAAAAGGCTGGAATCAACTTTTCCTCTTGAGTATCCTTTCTTTATAAGAAATTCACTTATCCTTTCATACCATGATCTTGGTGCTTGCTTTAATCCATATAAGGCTTTCTTTAGTTTGTAAACATGATCAGGGTATTCAAAGTCTTCAAATCCAGGAGGTTGTTCAACATATATCTCTTCCTTGATGTATCCATTTAAAAAGGCGCTCTTCACATCCATTTGATATAACTTGAATTTCATTGTGGATGCAATAGCTAGAAGTATTTTGATTGCTTCTAGTCTGGCTACAGGAGCATATGTCTCGTCATAGTCGATTCCTTCTTCTTGACAGTAGCCTTTTGCGACTAGCCTTGCCTTGTTCTTTATGATTTCACCTTAATCATCCATTTTGTTGCAGAAAACCCATTTTGTACCAATTACTTGTAGATCAGGTTTTCTGGGTGCAAGCTCCCACACATTGTTCCTTGTGAATTGATTCAACTCCTCTTACATTGCCATCATCCAATTTTCATCATTTAATGCCTCCTCAATTTTCTTGGGTTAAATTTTGGACATAAAGGCAACGTTCATGCAGTATTGGTTCAGTTGTCTTCTTGTAGAGACCCTTCTTGACATGTCACCAATAACATTGTTAGTTGAGACGTTTCTTGGTACTTTCCATGCTTTAATCGACTTGCTCAGCTTCATCTTCTTTCTCAATAACTTCTTCAGGAATCTCTTCATCAATTGAGTTTTCATCTTCTTCAGCAGAGTTTCTAACTTGTTTAGAATGGTTTGGAGCCATAATGAACTCATCAAAGGCCACGTGAATAGATTCCTCCACATTCATAGTTCTCTTATTATACACACGGTATGCCTTGCTGTTCAAGGAATATCCTATGAAAATTGCTTCATCAGCTTTCGAGTCGAATTTCCCAAGACTTTCTTTGTCGTTATTCAATACAAAGCATTTGCTTCCAAAGATTCTCAAGTGTGAAATATTTGGCTTTCTTCCTCTCAACAGTTCATAAGGTGTCAGTTTTAGTATAGACCTGATGATTGTTCTGTTTAGTACATAACATGTTGTGCTTACTGCATCTGCCCAGAAATATTTTGGCATGTCCTTATCATTCAACATAGACCTTGCCAATTCTTCAAGTGCTCTGTTTTTCCTTTCTACCACTCCATTCTGCTATGGAGTTCTAAGTGCTGAGAAGTTATGCATGATCCCCATTTCAGCTAGATAATCATCAAATTCCTTATTCTGAAATTCTCCTTCATGATCACTTCTGATAGCCTTGATCTTGAGATCCATTTTGTTTTGAACAGCAGCAACAAATCGCTTGAAGACTTTAAGTGCATCATTCTTGGTTGCAATGTATCTTGAATACTCGTCTACAATGACTAGCCCGTATGAATTCCCTTCGAGACTCTTTATTCTGGATGGTCTAAATAGATCCATATGAAGCAATTGCAAAGGTTTCTTGGTTGACATTTCACTCTTACTCTTGAATGGTTGTTTGGTTAACTTCCCTTTTTGGCAAACATCACATAACTTGTCAGTTTTTAATCGGATCTTGGGTAGGCCATTTACTATTTTCTTAGAGACAAGTTTGTTTAGGTAACTCATGCTTATGTGAGCCAATCTCTTGTGCCATAGCCACAGATCTTCTTCTTTAGTCATCAGACATACAATAGATTCGAATGCATTATCTGTGAAGTCGATTAAGTAGATGTTGTTCACCCTTTTTCCCACAAGTAGTAACTCATTTGTTGTCCCGTTGGTGATCAAACAATATTTGGGTTCGAAGGTGATCTTTAATCCTTTGTCACATAGCTGACTGATGCTAAGCAGATTGTGCTTTAACCCTTCAACAAGCAAAACATTTTTAATTTCATAGGATGAAGGAGTTTTTATTTTACCTATACCGATGATTCTTCCTTTGTTGTTCTCACCATACGTGACATGACCAGCGACTTTATATGAAATATCTGAGAATTTTGTAGGATCTCCAGTCATATGTCTCGAACACCCGTTGTTGAGGTACCATGTGTGACTTTTGAACTGTTGTTCCAGATCAGGTTTGATGGTTTTGGATTTTGCCATCATGATCAATTCTTCTTTATTCTTGACTTTCTTGGCATCAACAAGATGATCTTCATTGTTCATCTTTTTCAAGAACTTTGTAAATTTGTTGTCCAATAAGATTTATTTCTACATCTGTGAACATGGTTCTTCATCTTGGGTTACCTTGCATTTCAAGTTTCCTATTTCAAAGTTTTCAAAGAAACCATCAATTACAGATTTTGACTTCAAATTACAGGGAGCAGATGTAATATCAATTCTAAAATCATAAGCTCTTTTTGAATGCGAAACAGAAGTCATCCCTAGGTTTTATAGTCGAATAGGGTAAAAACAAAGTCGACTAGATTTTTAAAATATCTTATGAAAACCAGCTCTGATACCAATTGTTGAGAAGCAGGTAGGCTTCATTTTACACCAAAAGGGGGGTGAATTGGTGAAAGTCCAAAAACAAAATCTTTTTGCAATCTTTATATAAAAGTGCAAAGCTTTTTTATTTATCTTGAAATGCAAGTAATGAAAATTCAATGCAGCGAAAAAATGCAGTTGACTGCTAAACAGATAAAGTCGACTGGAAATAAAGAATGCAGGGATAGAGAAAATCAAACACTAGTTTTTATACTGGTTCGACCAACAATGTCTACATCTAGTGTCCTTCCAACCTAGGAAGCAAATGCACTATAATGGTTGCGGTTTTTACAACAAGGAATTTATACAAGCCTCACGCAAAAATATAAATCTCCTCTCTAACACAAAACCAAAATATAGCTGCACAACAAAACCAGACTTGCAGCAAGAATACCCTCTTCTGCAATTTGAACCCACGTCGATGCCAAGCCTAACATAGTAGACTTCACAGGTTTCCAAGCCTAACACAGCAGACTTCACAGGTTGCCAAGCCTTCAATTAAAGCAGCAGTCTTCATAGGATGCCAAGCCTTCAAAGATCAATCAAGAAGCACCTTCTTCATGCAGATTATGATCAAGTAGTCAACACAATTGCCTTCTCCCTTTGAATCTCTCTCAAGATAGATCACCACCGTCTTCTTGGAGAATTCTTGGAGCTGTTAAAACAAAGAATTCAATCTGAAACAGGAAATGAAAATGTTAGATCATCAAAAGTCTCATAACAACTCGTGTTCTGTCTATTTATAGTTTTCTTTTAAACAGATTGTTTCTCAGTCGAATAGCCTACTAATTCAGTCGACTGTATTAAAACAATTATAATAGACAGTCAACATATAGGCTCCCAGTCAACAAAAATCAACACACATTCATTACAGTTGACCAAGTCATCAATGCTTAACTAACTTTCAAAAATATAGCCGTTGGAGCGTGTAAGCATAACAGAATTCCAAACAGATCAGTAACAAAGTCGAATATGCATTATACAATATCGACTGACACATGTAAAAACACTTTGAAATTCTTTTCAACTCAAAATATCACACATCATTGATTCTCAAAATATGTACAAAGGTTTTAGCATAGTCGAATCCATTATAGGTGTATTCGACTGGACTAGAACTTTGTCTCACAATTACAAGTTTATAAAGGTGCTTATGATCTTTCACTTCCAGAAATGAGAAATAAAATGTTTTTAATCAACCAGTTCATATTCCACATATTCATACAAGAATTTTCCACAATTATATCACACAATCACTCATAGGAACATACATCACAGTACATCAAAACATGATCAACAAATATGACAATTAATTCAGAATTAGAACATGTAATGTAGAAACATGTGTACTGTTATTAAGCATTGTGTTGTCATCATCAAAAACTAGTTTGATATAGAGTTTGTGTTGTGATACATCATGGCTTGATGTCCTCTTGAAGATCCGTGAGAGAAGAACCAAGTGGAGGTGATTCAACCGAAGGAAATCAATGGAACAGTACCGGGTGGTGAATCAACGTTGAATCAGTGCAGAGACCAGATCTGGAATGTTGTGTTTGGCATGGTGGCAGCGGAGGAAGATGTTTAGCAAGATGGATTGGAACGGAGGCTAGCTTGAAGAGGTGTTTACAACTCAGAAGGCTTCCACAAGAGGAAGAAAGTTGCAATGGAGAAACAAGCTATGGAAGGACTCTTGGAAAGGAGCAAATGACTAAGCATTTCAGCAGATTTTTTCTATGATCATCCAAAAGTGATTACATGGTGCAGCAGAGGTGAGTTTTATAGACTCCTCATCCTTTGGCCAGTGATGAAAACGTGCTCATCTAAGATGGATCACGTTTCCACATTTCTAAACATGGGCTAAATGTGCTAAGCTTCTAGAAACTACATGTATTACACGTTTATTTCTATTTCTAATATAAGAAAGTTCCCGGTGCACCCCCTATCAAGCTAATCTCACCCTTGCATGTGTATAAAGGTCTCTTTTACCCCTCTCCATGTTTTGGCAGCTTTGTAGCATCTCCTTGATCTCCAATTTTCCATCCAAAGATAGCAAAAAGTACTGAACCTTTTGGCGAGTACTCTTGTTGTATTTTCTTGATCATTCCTCGAGTGATAGGACCTTGATGTATCACCATGTCATCCCTTCGTGTATCAA
>NW_014542552.1:769641-784431 GCF_000741045.1 Vigna radiata var. radiata | reverse complement strand
GTAGTTCCATGAACTACTCTATTGTAAGCAAACTCTACATGAGGAAGGTACTCATCCCAAGATTTGTGATTTCCCTTTAGAACTACCCTTAGTAATGTGGAGAGAGATCTATTTACTACTTCAGTTTGACCATCTGTTTGAGGATGGCAAGTAGTAGAAAAAGATAACTTANTCCCTAATCGAGACCATAAGGTTCTCCAAAAGTGACTAAGAAATTTAGTATCTCTATCCGAAATGATGACTTTAGGTAGACCATGAAGTTTAACCACATCTCTAAAGAATAACTTTGCAATGTTGCTTGCATCATCTATTTTGTGGCAAGGTATAAAATGAGCCATTTTGCTAAATTTGTCCACTACCACAAATATAGAGTCAAAACCCCTAGCAGTCTTAGGAAGTCCTAATACAAAATCCATACCAATTTCTTCCCAAGGGGTGGAAGAAACATGCAAAGGAGTGTAAAGTCCATGAGGAATTGATTTAGATTTTGATTCCAAACAAGTGATACACTTAAAATAATGCCTTTGAACATCCCTTCTCATGTGAGGCCAAAAGAATTTTTCTTTTAACATGCCAAGAGTCTTTTCTACCCCAAAATGTCCCATTAATCCTCCCTCATGTGTCTCCTTGACAAGGAGTTTCCTATGTGATCCTTGAGGAATACAAATTTTTCCCTCTTTAAAAAGATATCCCTCTCTCACATAAAAACCTCCTTGAGATTTGTTGAGACATTCCTCATACATATGAGAAAATTCAGGATCTTGTGAATACAACTCAGTGATGTTATCAAACCCAAGAATTTGAGCTCCCAATGTGGCTAAAAGATTAATTTTTCTTGATAGGGCATCCGCCAAGAGCATAAAGTTCCTTATCATAGGTGGGATAGTTACAAGAAGCCCCATGAAGTTTTTCACTAAAGTAGGCAATGGGATGTCCTTCTTGTAATAATATCGCACCTATTCCATGTCCTGAAGCATCACATTCTAACTCAAAAGTTTTTGAAAAGTTGGGAAGAGCTAGAATGGGTGCTTGGGTGAGCTTTTCTTTGAGTAGCTCAAAAGCCTTTTGTTGCTTGTCTCCCCAAATGAATGTAACATCCTTTTTCACCAACTCATTGAGAGGAGAAGCTAGACTAGAGAAGTTAGGTACAAATCTTTGATAAAAGCTTGCCAATCCATGAAAACTCCTAACTTCTCCTACATTCTTTGGTGGAGGCCAATCTTGGATAGCCTTTATTTTTTCAGGGTCAACATGAACCCCTTTTTTATTGACCACAAAGCCTAGAAAAATGACACTATCAACACAAAAAGTGCATTTGTCAAGATTTGCAAACAATTTGTTAGTTCTAAGAATTGTTAAAACAACTCTCAATTGTTTTTCATGGTTGTGCAAATCTTGACTATAGACCAAAATGTCATCAAAATAAACAACTACAAACTTCCCAATGCAATCCCTTAGAACATGATTCATAAGTCTCATGAATGTACTTGGAGCATTTGTAAGACCAAAAGGCATTACTAGCCACTCATATAATACAAACTTAGTCTTAAAAGCAGTTTTCCATTCATCTCCTTCTTTAATCCGAATTTGATGATATTCGCTCTTAAGATCTACTTTTTAGAAAATTTGAGCCCCATGTAATTCATCCAACATATCATCAAGTCTTGGAATGGGATGTCTGTAATTTATTGTGATGTTGTTGATAGCCCTACAATCACACCACATGCGCCACTTTTCATCCTTCTTTGGTACCAACAACACAGGTACAACACATGGACTTAGACTCTTTTGAACCAAGCCCTTATCTCGCAACTCTTGAACTTGTGACTTAATCTCTTTTGTTTCTTGGGGATTAGTCCTATAGGCAGGCCTATTAGGAAGAGTTGCCCCTAGAATGAAATCAATTTGATGTTCTATTCCTCTTATAGGTGGAACCCTAATTGGAATTTCTTTGGGAAATAGATCATCAAATTCCTTCAAAAGTTTTTGTATTGGAAGAGATAGAGTAGAAGTCTTAGAATCACTAGATGTGCATGTGAGTGTTCCTTGAACAAGAAGGAGGTATGAAGGTTGCTCAACTTGAAGTGTATTGATTAAAGTCTTTTTGTTTAAAAGGACTTCATGTTGAGTAACCTTGGAAGGAACATTAGACTCACAACCCTCTTTCTTTTGTTTTTATCCTTTTTTTCTCCTTTGTTCTTTTTCTTGATCCCTTGTGGACTTCATTTGTGCTTGATCCTAAGCCATCTAGGCAGGAGTCAAAGGATGAAGCACAAACTTCTTATCTTTTTTATGCACTATGATGGTATTGGTTAGACCATGGTGTATAGTATTATGATCAAATTGCCATGGTCTTCCCAATAACACATGGCAAGCTTCCATGGGAACTACATCACAAAAAACTTCATCTTTGAAGTTCCCTATGGAAAAAGCCAACTTGACTTGAGTCTTGACTGTGATATCCCCATCTTCATTTAGCCAATGAAGTTTGTAAGGTTTAGGATGGGTTATTACATCAAGATTCAACTTCTCAACCAATCTTGTACTACAACAATTGCAACAAGAGCCACTATCAACAATGAGAGAACAATGATTTTCTTGAATTTTGCATCTTGTGTGAAAGATGTTCTTTCTTTGTGATAGATGTTCAAGACTTGGTTGACTACTAAGCACCCTTCTCACCAGGAGAAGTTGATCATCATCAGCAAACACTTCCTCTTCTTTTTCTGTCTCGCCCTCACTTTCACTAGTAGGGGTGTCACTTTCACTGCTATAAATGTCCTTTCCTTTTAAAATGATGTTTCTTTTACTAGGACATTGAGCAGCTACATGACCCCTTCCTAGACACTTAAAACATTTGATTTCACTTGTCCTATGGTGGGAAGAGGACTCTTGTTTGGGTTTCTCAACAATTTTGGCTAGAGGTTTAAATGACTTTTTTTCTTTAAAAATTCTCTTTTCAAAAGGTTGAACTTGAGCTCTCTTGTGAAAGGATTTTCTTAAATTTTGTTGTTCTACCTTGATACACATTTGGACAAGACTATCCAAATCTATATAAGGTAAAAGTTCAACCTTATCTCGAATTTCATAATTGAGCCCACTCAAAAATCTAGCCATTGTGAGTTCATCTGTTTCTTCTATCCTTGCCCTTATCATATACAACTCCATCTTTTGTCTATATTGTTCTACAAACATAGAATTTTGTTGGAGTCTTTGGAGCTTATCCATAAGCTCCCTATGATAGTAGGAAGGAATATGTCTCCTTCTAAGGGCAGTGATCAAGTCATTCCAATATCTTATTGGAGGATTTTGGTAACGCCTTCTTTCTTCTACTATGGCAGTCCACCAACACATGTCATACCCTTGAAAGCTAAGGGTAGCTAGAGGAACCTTTCTTTCTTCACTTACTTGGTGGCAAGCAAAAAGTTGCTCCACCTTCATTTCCCCATCTATAAAGGCTTCAACATCATCTTTGCCATGAAAATGAGGCAAGTTTACATTGACTTCTCTAGGGGGAGGAGGTTCTTGAATTTCCCTCTTATGTCTTCTAAAAGAAGAATAGTCCCCATCATAATCTCCCATTCTAAAATTCTCTACCTCATGGTGAGAATCTCCACTCCTACTTCCCCTTATTCTCCCTTTTTCATCTCTCATGACTCTCAACCCATCTTGAATTATGGTGATTTGCCTTTCCCTATCTTGTTGAGCATAATCCATCTTTCTTTCAGTGTCAATTCTCGATTGAGTTAGCTCTCTAAGTTGTTTTGAAATATCTTTGAGAGTAACTTGTTCCTCAGAATCACTAACCCTTGGAGATTGATGCTTTGACATTTTGTGATTCTAAAAGTTTTCTTGTGTTACAACTTACTTAGATTTCACCCAAGAACAAATTCCAGGTAAGGGAGGTGAACCACTAGGGTTGCTTAAGTACCAAGCCTTTTCCTTGCCAAAAATGTTCTAGGCTACTTACTTAGTGGTTGTGACTCCAAAATTACTTCTAAGATCACAAAAGAAGACTCAAAAACAAAGCAAAGAAGTAGGACTCTAAATTCGAACTCTAAAGAGATTCTTAAACAAAAATTAAAAAAAATGACAAATGGAAAGAACCTTAAAGACAATGGAAATGTAAAGGTGAGGTCTCCTAGGTGAGGCTTAGACTTTGGATCTAAGACACACTCACCGTCTACCAATTTTAGGTTATGATACTTTAAGTCAAGTTAGCAAATGAGGGAAGAACACTTAAGAGCTCTTCCACTTCACTTGCTTGAAATGGCCCTTTACAAATCAAAGAACAAATGAACTTTTACAAGGGAGAATTATATGAAATGAAAAGGAAATGAATTGACAAAAGGAGTAAAAAATATAGGCAGCTCTAGCTTCTCTAAAACAATGGGTGAATTGATTCAATTCACACTAAACTCTCAACTGCAAAGTGATGGAGATTTTGTTGTCACACTACTGCTGTATGAAGAAGAAAATCTGCTGTTGTTTGGAGCAGAAAGTTTGCTATTGTACAGAATTAACTTCTGTTGTATGTTGCACGTATGTCCTTGTCCATGAGCCACTTTCATACACTTGTTTCTCAGCAATGAACTTCCTTTCATGCTCCCTGGTGTGGTGAGTATTCTGAACTGTACACACCTAATCAATCAAGCATATCAACAATGGAAATCACCTCACTGTTGCCATAAGAATCGCACCCAAAAACCAGTACAACATCAACCTTTTGTCAAACAGGTTGTGTGCTAGATGTTCAATAACCACAAATCAAGCAATTAATCGGGTAACAACAAAGGGCGCACGTCAAAATGAACTTAAGGATGACTCTAGAGCAGATTAGAAAAGCAATAAAAGACCAGAACTGTAAATTGGATTCGAAATAGTGATGCAAAGAAATTGACTCAAACTGTTTGTAGAAATGCAAATTAGAACTAGCAATTTTCTACTGCACCAGTTGTTTAATCTAGCTGAGCCAAAAATTGAAATTCAGATTTATTGGTTCCTGCAGCCTCTTACTATGCTTTCAATTCTTTTGAATGTTCAATTTATATTTTTGGAACCAAGGCTTTTACTACATCCTCAATTCATCCACTCAATCAAATCCAATTTAGAAATTGAAACATAAATTGTGTTCACTGCACTGTTATGGCTTTTGACTCAAAATTCAGCAAGTAATATATGCAAATTTTGCAGAACAGCAATTGGTCAAGTCAGTCAGTTTCAAGCATATTTGAATGACTAAATCAAACTTGTTTGACCATAATTACATCCAAAATTCCAAGTGTATCAGATTTGGACTATAACAGTTCTACTACCAGCATTTTTAAGCAACTATACTAGCCAAATTTTGCAATCAAAACTAATTCAACTTGAACACAATTAAACTGAACTTAACAAGTCAAAGAAAGTTGCTCCAAGTGGCAGAAAGTAATTTGGATGATTGACAATGATCTAAATGCTTAATCAAAATTACACGCAGGCTAGACCACTAGGAAAATTCTGCAAATCGGTTTACTGCAGCTATCAATGCAACTTCAGCTTTTCTATCATATGACCATTGCAAATGCATCAGCATTATATTGCTTTATTGGTATACTACTTTAGAAAGCTTTAGTTAAGCATTTTGGTACATTCAAAATATCGGACTAGACCAAATATCAACCACAATTTTAGCAACTTGCATTAGTCAAACAGAAATACAATTCAACACCGATTCAACAGATCTGAGATGGATGGCACAATTTAAACACCTGAGCTCCTTATAGAAATGGTCATTGCTCTTTTGACGGTGCACGACATGTCCATTTTTACTCCAATCTCAGTTAGTTTAAAAAAAACTAGGTTTCCAACCAGATTTGATGACAGAAAAATCAAATACACAGGACCGTGACATACATGATATGATGCTCAAACTAAAAGACTCAAAAAAACAAAGATTAACCGAATGAAAATGTAAAAGAATCAAGCAAGACACCGCTAGTATCAAAGAAGACTCAAAACAGAACCTTGCTCTGAATACCACTTGATACATCATGGCTTGATGTCCTCTTGAAGATCCGTGAGAGAAGAACCAAATGGAGGTGATTCAACCAAAGGAAATCAATGGAACAGTACCGGTGGTGAATCAACATTGAATCAGTGCAGAGACCAGATCTGGAATGTTGTGTTTGGCATGGTGGCAGCGGAGGAAGATGTTTAGAAAGATGGATAGGAACGAAGGCTAGCTTGAAGAGGTGTTTACAACTCAGAAGGCTTCCACAAGAGGAAGAAAGTTGCAATGGAGAAACGAGCTATGGAAGGACTCTTGGAAAGGAGAAAATGACTAAGCATTTCAGCAGAGTTTTTCTATGATCATCCAAAAGTGATTACATGGTGCAGCCAAGGTGAGTTTTATAGACTCCTCATCCTTTGGCCGGTGATGAAAACGTGTTCATCCAAGATGGATCACGTTTCCACATTTGTAAACATGTGCTAAATGTGCTAAGCTTCTAGAAACTACATGTATTACACATTTATTTCTATTTCTAATATAAGAAAGTTCCCGATGCACCCCCTATCAAGCTAATCTCACCCATGCATGTGTATAAAGGTCTCTTTTACCCCTCTTCATGTTTTGGCAGCTTTGTAGCATCTCCTTGATCTCCAATTTTCCATCCAAAGATAGCAAAAAGTATTGAACCTTTTGGCGAGTACTCTTGTTGTATTTTCTTGATCATTCCTCGAGTGATAGGACCTTGATGTATCACCATGTCATCCCTTCGTGTATCAACAATCTCAACACTCTTCAAACCAAAGTTCAAACAAGGGTAAAGGAAAGGAAGTTGTTGTATCAAGAAATCCTGATCCTTTTGGATGGATTAGTGAGGATGAGTCAAGAAACAAATTTTTGATGAATCCATCAAAAACAGTGGCTCATCCATACTTTATTTAGTTTAGAAAATTTAGAAAAGAAGGATTTGATTTTCCAAACTTATTGGAGTTCCAAGGTTTAACAAATCTCGTCCACATGAAAGGTGCATGGTATCCTAACTTGGTGGAAGTATTCTACCACAATCTTAGATTTGAAAATGGCATTATGAAGTCTAGGGTAAAAGGAGTAAATATTGAAATAGATGATTTCTTTTGGACGTTATTCATTGGACTTGAAACAAAAGGAGCACTCTCGCATTTGCCCAACTCAGAATTTAATGTACATTTAAAGAAAAGGGAGTTATACTCAAACTGGAGGACATGTCCTGAAGATGCATCTCTACAAGGAAAGTTTTCTCATGATGATTTAAAGAAAGAGGAAAGGATCAGTGCTCATATTCTCTCATGGATCATACTACCTGGGAGAATTGGTCGTAATCGTCTGACTACTAAAGACATATATTTAATGCATGTTATCATCAATAAAATCCCTATTAATTGGATAGAAGTTATAAAAAATCACATGAGGCTGGCAGCTTTCATGAACTCATCTTATCTACCATATACGGTACTTATTAGCAAAATTCTCTTGGTACAAGGTGTTAAAGTAAGTGATGAAAAATTTTGTTGTTGTGATTACTCAAATGAGATAAACAATGGTACCCTAGAAGAAATGGGAATGAAAAAGACTTCCATAGGATGGTTCTTTGAAGATGAAACCAAGTTTTCACCTATGACAAAGTTTGAGATATTTGTGGTTGATCAGTTAAAGACTATAAGTGAGAACCTGAATGATCATGAGATATCTCAACCACAAGATGAAAGTAGTACACTAGAAGAATACTCTACTGAATCCTCTGAGATGGACTAAGTACTATCAGTTCAAATATGCCAGGACATGTTGCAATGTTGTGTCTATAGGAATAGTATGCTTTTTATTTTGGCTTACATTGCCACATCTTTTGTAGATTTTTTCTTTTGTGATTTCCTTGTATGATCCTATCATTGTAATATCATCTTATTCAAGGAAATGAAATTAGATATTTTGAATCAATCCAGTTACTTTAATCTGTTGGAATAATATCTGATACATATTGATTGATTGATTCGACTATGTCCTGTTTGAAGTCAACTGTGCTTATTATGTCATACATCTTTACATATTGGCTTTTGTTGTTATTTGATCATAATTTCTTGCTTAACCATTATGCTTGATCTAGAAAAGGTTGTTGAAAGGTTTTGCAAGAAGGACATTGCTTTGGAAGTTACAATTGGAATTCAACATGTGCAAAGCAATGCTTTCGACTGATGATTTAAAGCATTCGACTGCGTACAAACTGGGTTAACAATTCCATATCTAGAATCTGGTTCTATCTTTACTGATTGCTTAAATCATATGAATCTGTTATTATCTCTGCTTTTAACTGTTAAAAATATCTAAATTGAGATAATATTGTGAGATTGTTGAAGTTTGTATAATTGCATATCTATATGGTTTGATATTCTGACTTTGATACAACTATGTGCTTAAACTGTTGTTAAATTTGTGATATGTTGCATTGTGCATTTGAATTGATTTTGTTACTCATGCATAATGACAGGGAGCATATCACTTTTTACACATTTCACATCACATGCCTAAACTTCAGGGGGGGTTAATATTGTTTTGTGATAAAATTGTGATTATGGGAGCATCATTGTATTTTACAACTTGCATATCTTTCTAATGCATCTCTATTTACAAATCTACATAAATATCTGAAGAATTTCTTTTTTGTTAATGCACAAAGGGGGAGAGATATATATGAGAGTATAAGAGCAAGTATAAATGCTTTGTGAAAGGGGAGAATAATCTGTCTCATACTTTATCTGCTTGATATTTTGCTGAATATGTAGAGTAATTGAAACTGTATTAAATCATTTGCTATATGTTATTACTCTGTCATGTGTTGAATTATACAAACGTGGTAAAGTTATATTATTCGTGGTTGTGCATCATCAAAAAAGGGGGAGATTGTTGAGATTGTTGACAACACAAACTCTATATCAATCTAGTTTTTGATGATGACAACACTATGCTTAATAACAGTACACATGTTATTGTATTACATGTTCTTATTCTAAACTGTTTGTTATATCTGTTGATCATGTTTTGATGTATTGTGATGTGTGTTCCTATGTTGATTGTGTGTTATATTTGTGGAACATGCTTGTATGGTTATGTGCAATATGAACTGCTTTATCAAAAATATTTTCCTGCACATTTATGAACTTATAGTTGTGTGACAAAGTTCTAGTCCAGTCGAATACATCTGTAATGGATTCGACTATTCTAAAATCTTTGTACAGATTTTAAGAATCGGTGCTCTGTGACGTTTTGGATTGAAAAGAATTTCAAAATGTTTTTACATGTGTCAGTCGAATTTGTCCAATGTACATTCGACTGTATCTTTGATCTGGTTTTGGAATTCTATTATGCTTACACGCTCCAGCGGCTATATTTTAAAAAATTAGTTAAGCATTGATGACTTGGTCAACTGTAATAAATGTGTGTTGATTTTTTTTGTTGGGGGTTTACAATTTCATCTATTCCACTCTCTCTTATATACTACCCTTGAATATTAGTTTGATTAATTGTTATGCGACTTTCTTAGCCTCCCCTTAACCCGATCCCTCGGCAAAAAGGGCCTAATATTAACTATTGGCTTGCTATCCCTAGCCTCCCCTAGTAATTAATACCGCATTATAAATAGAAGTTAGCGCAATTGATCGTCCTACCCCTATCCCNAGGTGGNATTGCAAAATCAAGAGATTACTCACCAGTTCATGTCATTATTGTACGTCCCCATATCAATAAAGACAAACATCAATATACCGAATGAGTTAAACGATAAAGGCCTTAAGCACAGATGATAACCTAACAATAATCAATCAAAACATATGGAAATCATATAAATAATCAAGAGATTAAATAAGAGAGAGTATCAAAAGATTACATTTTTTCCCCCAACAACAATAGGGTTTAGTTCACCATAGACATGGTGAAACTAGATGAAAAATGGAAGAAGAATGGAAAAGCAAACCCTAGAAAAGATGAAAAGGAGCCTAAGCATCCAAGAGATCCTCTCCAGAGAGCAAAATAAGGTCTGGCCATTCTCCCATGTCAAAAGAATGATTCTGAATTCGCAATAGGGGTATATATAGGTGAGGAGCGCATAAAAAACGGGCCCAAGTCTAGCGAGCCACCGCCGGGCGGTTTAAGTGTGCCGCTCGGCAGTTTGCCACAAACCGCGCTACCGCCCGGTGGCAATCGCCACCGCCGGGCAGTTTCCCTCAGGTTTGCCCAGCGTCAATCGCCATGCCTTCTCCTCGTCCTTGACCGCCCGGCGGTTTAAGTGTGCAGCCGGGCGGTGCGTCGACTCTTCAAATCTTCATTTTTCTGCTCTTTTCTTGAGTCAACGACCTGTATCTCCAACTCCATTCTCTACTTTTCTCAAATTAGCTTGAAAACAATGCAAAAAGAGCATAAAATCGCTAAAAACAACTTTTGACTCTCCTCATACTCATTTATTGAGTTTTGCTTGATTCTAAGCTCATTCCGAGTAGTAAAGGGTGTAATTTGGTCTAAATTGACATATGAAAATAATTGTTTTTCAACCTTCATCAACACCCCAAACTTAGAATTTTGCTTGTCCTCAAGCAAAACAAAACAAACAACACACAAAAGGAAAACTTGGCTTTATACTGTTTCATCCAATGCCTCAACAATCCCAAGGTACATGACAAAACTACTCAATTCAATATCCTCAGTGACATCCAAAATAAGATGCATGCATGCTTTCAATCTAGAGATTGCACAATAGATGTTATACACTATGAATGATTGATGGTCTGTCGCAACCCACACAAATTTGATTGCAATTTAGAAATGCAGTATAGACTAGGAAGTGACTCCTAGGTCGTCTCTCAAGGACCAAACCATGGTTCAGGAATTAGGTCTAACACAAAAGGGGGGGGTTTGAAAGTGTTTGAGACGAGAATTAAACTCAATTCAAATGCATGGAAATTAAACACAACCAAATAAGATAGAAAACATTAAAGTAAAATAAAATACTAAATCCAACATTACCCAAACAATTATCTAAACACAACTAAGCTATTGGAAGAGCAACGATTAACAAGAAAATAAACATGAACAAGCACTAAAACAATCATCACGGTGCAGGTATTAAAAGTGAAATTCTAATTGTAATTATCTCTGCATAATCATAACAACAAAAAGCACTTTAAAAAGAAAACATGAATAGGAAAAAAAATAAAAAAAAATGACTAAGTCCGTGCTGAACATGGCAGCAGATGAGACCGTGCATCCCCTCATTTTTTTTTTCTCCTAAACAAAAAAAAACGCTGCACCAATATCTTTGAGCTCCGTGTGCCACCAGCCAAATCAATAAATTCACAAAAGCACCATGAAAGCAAACCGTGAACCAATTCTGAAGAAAAGAAATAAATGGTCTTAAAAGGAATCAAACCCTGCACCGTACATCTACCACCTAATCCATCTAATCAACTTCTCATTCAATTAAAATAAAATAAAAAAGAAAAAAACTAAACATTGCTATGTGACACGAATATTCTTTGCAGCGTGAATTGAAGGAAATAAAAAGGTGTTGTAGTTTAATGCTTCAATCACCGTGCACCACTATTCAAATGAAATAAAGGAAAGCTTTTAAATTCCAAAAGAAAATAAGCATATCCCTTCTAGCAACTGTGAGTCAGCAAACCACAACAAGTCTTCACCAAGCATCAACATGTTGCAGCAGCCTCTGTTCCTTTAATCTTCCATTGCCGAGACCAAGTCTGCAGCCAGAAAAATTCAGCAAAGTGCCGAGAGAGTGTGTCCCATAAAAGGTGGCGACTGATGGCTTCTTTCTTCCTAGGCTTATTTCTTCCTAGGATCAAGTGTCTCAAAACTTAGGGTGGGGTCCACCCAATCCTAGGGTGCCATGTGTCTATTTTTTACTATTGGGCTCAACAACAAATACCAAAAATTGGCCCACAATGTCAAAGTTTGTCTAAAAATTCTAAACTACTAAATTAAAATACAACTAATTCTAAAACGCTTATGGAAGAGTCTTGATTTATTTTNTNTTCATCCTAATGCTCCAAAATATATCTCCAAAATTTTCCCTGCAAATAATAATTAGCTCAGAAAATTCAAATTAATTAAAATTAGAATTTCCGGTCAAATTAAGCATATTTAGGAAAAACGGGAAAATACCNNAAAATTAAGCACAATTCCCTGATTAATTCTAGCACAATAAACTAACTAAAGTCAAGAAAATATTGACTCATCAATGATCAATCCACTAAGCAAAAATGCACTCATGAAAATTAACAGTTCAAATCAAGCAAGTGTTTCACTCAATCACTCAAGTGTCTAAGGTTACACTCCACTCTTTATTGTTCACAAGTCACATGAAACAAAATTGCCATTCATCTCAAACAATCAACATCTTTACATGCAAATGTCATCAAAAGGACCTTTCCAAGGCTTGTAATGAGGTTGGGCTAACAAGAAAGAATTGGTTTTTCTAGAATGCAAAATCCTTGAGTCAAGAGAGCTAACAATATATTCAACATTTAAGCACAACTCTCTCACCAATATCTCTCATTCCCAACTTCTTCCCTTTCCTTTTCTTTTTCATTGAGCTCCTCTTCATGGTTTTCTTCTTTTCTTTTCTTTTTCTCATGAATTTTTTTTTTCACAACAATTGAGCTCAATGCCTTTTACTTGCTTTTTCAATTTTTCCCCCGCACAACCCCAAACTTGAACCTTTTCATCATATACCATTAAGCTCATCCCAACTCAAGGTAAAGAATTTCAAAACAAGGGTTCACATACTGTTCAAGGCTAAGGTTCAAAAAGGGTATAATATTTCAAGCACTTTGGGTGAAAATTTAGCTAGAGAAGGGTTTTCAAAAATGGCCTTGATCATATGACATTCACATGCAATTCAATCAATCATCAAGATTAAAGCAATATCATCCATGTTTTCCTGTGAACAATACATGCAACAATAAAAACTCTGGAGCTCAAAATCTCACACATATGCTTCCTCACACAAAATTCATTCATACACCATGACTAGCATCATGACCACAATCATAAATTCATCACCCATCTATTTCCTGGATATCAACATGCATTACAACTCAATTCTCATCCACATCAAATAATCATCAAATAGCTCCATCATGCACATCAGTCAGTCAAACATTTTCAGATAAAGTAATAAAGCCAAGAATACACACCGAAATTATAATTCAACCTATTCTAATAATTTAAAATGCAAAAGTGTAAGAAGAAATCTAGGTTGCCTCCTAGTAGCCCTTGTTTAACGTCACGAGCCTAACCTAAGCCTGGTTGGCACTTGTCAATAAGTGCACTTCCTTCCACCACCCATCAGTAGGTGTACCTTCCGGATATCCTTCAGTGGATACCAAAAATTTAGCATCCCTCAGTAGATGCTATCATTACTGCCATCAGAAGCAGCGCATAACCCAAAATAAAATAAAATAAAATAATAAAATAAAATAAAGTAAAATAAAATAAAATAAAATAAAATAAAAATAAAAATAAAAAAATAAAAAATAAAAATAAAAATAAAATAAAATCAAATCAAATCAAATCAAATCAAATAAGATAAAATCAAATCAAATCAAATATAATCAAATCAAATAAAATCAAATCAAATCAAATCACATAAAATAAAAAAAAATTAAATTAAATTAAATCAAATAAAACAAAATCA
Organism: Vigna radiata var. radiata; assembly: GCF_000741045.1. NCBI lineage: Eukaryota > Viridiplantae > Streptophyta > Magnoliopsida > Fabales > Fabaceae > Vigna > Vigna radiata. The sequence goes on along the minus strand of NW_014542552.1, from coordinate 770,707 downwards.
AACACCCATCAATAGGTGTTGATACTCCCCTTTCTTGATATTCTTTTCTTTTTCTTCTTTCTGCTGAATTTCTTCATAAAGTTGAGAATACCAAGCACATGCTTCCATATTTCAACCATAGGAACTTTAATCTCCAATTTCTTGAAGATCTCCATAAAGCTCAAAAATTTATTTTCCTTCCTATGATATTTCTTTTTATGAGGAAGGGGTTTTTCACAGGATCTTTTCTTTTTACCTCTCTTCCTTTTCTTCTCTCTCCTCAACTTTCCTCTTTACTCTTTTCTTGTTTTCTTCTTTATTTTTGAATTTTTTTTCTTTTTTTCTTTTTTCTTAACCACTTCTTTTTCTCCCTCATCATCTTTATCTTCCTCAACCAATTCTTCTGTTTCTTCTTCTTTTAAATCTCTCTCTATCTCTTCTTCCTCTATCTTTTCCTCCTTGACAACCTTATCATTTTTAGAGATAGTGGCTTGATATTCTTCTTCAGGGTTAACTTCAGTATTATCCCTAATAATGCCCAGAGACTTCAAAACATGAGAGTGTTGTTCATACAATCGACGTTCTTGAGCTTCCCCCAATGTTTCTTTGCGTACAGGAGATTGTTTTTGTTGTAAACGTTGTTGGGCTTCCCCCAACGTTTCTTTTGGTCAAGAGAATACGTGCTACCGCAAGAATTGTTGGACTTCCCCCAGCGTTTCTTCTGGTACAGATAATAGTTCCTACCGTAAACGTTCTTTAGCTTCCCTTAACGTTTCTTTTCGTGAAGAGGACTGATGCCCTAGGTGGTTTCGATATATATTTGAATAAGGATCCCACCAGTGGTTGAAATCATTTTGATTGAATTGAGTGCACATATAATCAAATTCTTGTCTGTACTGCATTCTATAAACATTAAGCACAAAACCCTAGAAAACATTTATTAGAACAAAAATGAAAATAAACATAAAATCAAGCCAAGTTCAATTAATTCACACTACTAGAAAAATAAACCTCGAGTCCTCGGCAACGGCGCCAAAAACTTGTTGACAAATTGGCAAGTGTACCAAATCGTACAAGTAATATAAAT
>NW_014542552.1:700700-769351 GCF_000741045.1 Vigna radiata var. radiata | reverse complement strand
GAAGTTAGCGCAATTGATCGTCCTACCCCTATTCCTAGGTGGTATTGCAAAATCAAGAGATTACTCACCAGTTCATGTCATTACTGTACATCCCTTTATCAATAAAGACAAACATCAATATACCGAATGAGTTAAACGATATAGGCCTTAAGCACAGATGATAACCCAACAATAATCAATCAAAACATATGGAGACAATATAAATAATCAAGAGATTCAATCAGAGAGAGTATCAAAAGATTACATTGTTTCCCCCAAAAACAATAGGGTTTAGTTCACGATAGACATGGTAAAACTAGATGAAAAATGGAAGAAGAATGGAAAAGCAAACCCTAGAAAATATGAAAAGGAGCCTAAGCATCCAAGAGATCCTCTCCAAAGAGAAAAATTAGGTCTGGTCGTTCTCCCCTGTCAAAAGAATGATTCTGAATTCGCAATACGGGTATATATAGGTGAGGAGCGCATAAAAAATGTCCAGCAAGCCACCATCGAGCTGTTTAAGTGTGCCGCCCGGCGGTTTGCCACAAACCGCGCTACCGCCCGGCGGCAATCGCCACCTCCGGGCGGTTTCCCTCAGGTCCGCCCGGCGTCAATCGCCATGCCTTCTCCTCGTCCTGGACCGCCCGGCGGCACACTTAAACCGCCGAGCGGTGCGTCGACTCTTCAAATGTTCATTTTTCTGCTCTTTTCTTGAGTCAACGACCTGTATCTTCAACTCCATTCTCTACTTTTCTCAAATTAGCTTCAAAACAATGCAAAACAAGCATAAAATCGCGAATAACAGGTTTTGACTCTCCTCAGACTCATTTATTGAATTTTGCTTGATTCTAAGCTCATTCCGAGTAGTAAAGGGTGTAATTTGGTCTAAATTGACATATGAAAATAAATGTTTTTCAACCTTCATCAACATCCTATGAAGACTGTTGCGTTGTGATGAGTCGATATTTTATTGATTTCACTTAGTTTATTGTGCTAAAATTAATCAGGGGATTGTGCTTAATTGTCCGGTATTTTCCCGTTTTTCCTAATTATGCTTAATTTGACTGGAAATTCTAATTTTAATTAATTTGAATTTTCTGAGCTAATTATTTGCACTATTATTTTCAGGGAAAATTTATGAAACACAATTTAGGACATTTGGAGGACACAAAATAAATTCAAGACTCTCAAATTTAAACATTTTAAATTTTAGTTCGGTTGTAATTTGATTGTTAAAACATTTTAGACAAACTTTTTGCATTGTGAGCCAATTTTTGGAATTTATGGTTGAGCCCAATAGTAAAATAATAGACACATGGCACCTAGGGTTGGGTGGACCCCACCCTAAATTTTGGAGGCATACCTCACGGCATTTGGAAGAGCCAATCGTCACATATTGCAGTTATATTTTTTTTTTTTGGGTTAGAGAGGAGATTTATATTTTTGACATGAGGTCTTCTATAAATTCCTTGTTATAAAAACCGCAACCTACTGGGTTGGAAGGACACTGGATGTAGGCATTGTTGGTCGAACCAGTATAAAAACTAGTGTTTGATTTTCTCTATCCCTACACTCTTTATTTCAGTCAACTATATATGTTAGGCAGTCAACTACATTTTTCCGCTGCATAGAAATTTTCATTACTTGTATTTCAAGAAATATCAAAAAACTTTATACTTTTGTTTAAAGATTGCATAAAGATTTTGTTTTTGAACCAACACCAATTCACCCCCCCCCCCCTCTCGTGGTGTAAAACGAAGCCTACCTGTTTCCTAACATTTTATTCTTCTAAAGAGACTTTATGTTATCTTTCATTGGTTGCTCCCACTTAATATATTCATCTCCCTACATAACCTTAGTAAAATGCTCTAGCTCACTAGTATCAATCAACAATAAGTAGTGTAATGAAAGAGAATACACTTATGGTGCTACAATTGTTCTGCTAGATCTTCTAAACATGATTTCAAGAGTTTTTGACTCTACTATGTGTTCAGGTTCTAACTCAGGCTCTACCTTTACATTTTGTCTTCCATCACTTTCTGAAATGTCTTCTAATAATACTTTCTCTAGCTGTGCATTTATTGATTTTGCAATCTTGTCTTTATAGAACATGTTTTCATTAAAAGTAACAATTCTACTTCTAATAATTTTCTTGTTTTAATCATCCCAAAACATGTCAGATCCATAACCAATGAAATAACATTGTTTTGCCTTAAGGCCCAATTTATCCTTATTATTAGAGTCCAACAGAATATATGAAGCACAACCAAAGACTTTCAAGTATGAAAGACTTACCGCATTTCCAAACCACACCTCTTTAGGTAACTTATCATCTAAAGAAACTGATGGTCTTTTATTTATAAGATAGGTTGTTGTGTTTATTGCATCTGCCAGAATACCTTGGGTAGTTCTGACTGGATTCTCATACATCTTGCTCTCTTATTTAAGGTTTTGTTTATTCTCTTTGTCACATTTTTTTTTCTAGTGTTCCTACAACTGTCTTGATTATTTTGATCTCATTCTTTGAACAAAACTCCTTGAATTCACTATTTTTATATTCTCCACCTTTATCAAACTTCAAACATTTAACTTTTAAACATGTTTGAGTCTCAACCTCTTTTTTTTCACCTTTTAAACACAAAAAAGACATCAGATTTATTCTTAAGAAGGTCAACCCATACCTTTCTTGTAAAATCATCAATGAAGGTTATATAATATTGTGAACCACTAAGGGATTTCACTAGATTAGAACTACAACTTTTAAACATATCTATGTACCAATTCTATATCTTTAAACTTTAGATGTCTTACCTATTTTGGAGAAGCTAACTTTTTTTTTTCAAAGATATAATGTTCACAAGGCCCAACGTCAACATGCTTCAAGTTAGGTATTTTACCTTTTGAGATTATAAGTTTCATTCCTTTCTCACTCATATACCCAAGCATTTGATGCCATAAAGAGGAATTGTTGCCAACTTCTGCAAATGATATCATATTCTCATCTGCAATCATGTAAAGAGATCCCTGCTTCTTTCCATGACCAACAACAAGATTACATTTCATTACCTTTCAATGTTCATCTCTAAAAGTGGTGTAATGGCCCCATCATCCAATTGTCCTATAGATATTAAGTTTCTCTTTAAGGCGGGAATATGTTTGACATTATTCAAAGTCCACGCTTCCTTAGAGGTTCTGATGTTAATATAACCTTTTTCCAAAATGTTAAGAGATTTTCCATTTGCAAGGTAAACCTTCCTAAACTTGTCAGAAACATAGTTAGATAATAGTTCTAAGAAAGGTGTAGTATTACATGACACACCTAAGCCCATAATCCATGATTCAATGGAATCATCTACACTACATAATAATGCATCTATAGTTTCATTAGTTGATGCATTTCTTAATTGATCATCATTTTTCCTCTTTTTGTTGTTGTTCTTCCTTGAAGCCCAACATTGATTTATAAACAAATCATTTTTTTTACAATTCCAATAGGTGATATCTGTTAACAAATTGGCAAGCGTACCAAATCGTTTCAAGTAATATAATTGGTAAAACCAAATATCGTTCTTCCCAAGAGACTCGAAAGGCCTTATCGTTCGTGTGAATTAAAATCGTAAGACTTGTAGAGAAAATTTAATTGTGTGGAATGCGAAAACATAAAATAAACATGCAATAGAAATTGATTCAATTGACGAGAAGAAAACTATGGATGAATGGAGTTGTTGGGGGTTTACAATTTCATCTTATCCGCTCTCTCTTATTTACTCCTCATGTTTAAATTGCTTAATTATCTAATTGTTATGCAACTTTCTTAGCCTACCCTTAACTCGATCCCTCAGCGAAAAGAGCCTATTACTAATTACTGGCTTGCTATCCCTAGCCTCCCCTAGCAATTAATAATGCATTATAGAGCAAAAGCGAAAGCAATTGATCGTCCTACCCCTATCCCTAGGTGGTATTGCTTAATCAAGGAATCACTCACCAGTTCATGACATTATTGTACGTCCCCATATCAATAAAGACAAAAAACAGTTATCGGATGAGTTAAACGATAAAAGCTTTAAGCACAGATGAGAACCCAACAATTAATAACCAACACATATGAAAATCATATAAATAAATAAGAGTTTCAATTAAAGAGAGTATCAAAAGATTACATTGTTTCCCCCAACAACAATAGGGTTTAGTTCACCATTGTCATGGTGAATCTAGATGAAAAATGGATGAAGAATGGAAAAGCAAACCCTAGATAAGAAGAAATGGAGCCTAAGCATCCAAGAGATCCTCTCCAGAGAGTAAAAGTAGGTCTGGCCGCCCTCTTCTATCAAAAGAATGAGAATGAAATCACAACAGGGCCATTTACAGTTGAGGAGCGTCACAGAAAACAGGCCCAAGCCCAGCAGACAACCGTCCAGCGTCACACTTATGCCGCCCGGCGGTTTCCCTCAAGCCGCGCTACCGCCCAACGGCAGGGGTTTACCGCCCGGCGGTTTGCCTCTAATCGCAAATCCGCCCAACGTCCACGCCTGGTGCCATCTCCTCGCGTTGGACCACCCAACGGTGTAATTTGCCACCGGGCAGTTTCTCGACTCTTCATTTCTTCATTTTTCTTCACTTTTCTTGAGTCTAAGACCTTCATCTTCAACTCCATTCTTCACTTTCTCAAAAATGCTACAAAACAAGCATAATATCGCTAAAAACAGCTTTTGACTCTCAACTGACTCATTTATTGAGTTTTGCTTGATTCTAAACTCATTCTAAGCAGTATAGGGAGTAATTTGGTCTAAAATGACATATGAAAATAACTGTTTTTCAACCTTTATCAATATCATTCCAAACTTTTGTTTGTTGTCTCCCTCTAGACTTTGACATGTCTCGGCCTCGATTACAACCTTTCTAGCTATTTCTTTCTCTATTTTCAACACTCAATGCTGAACCAGAATTAGAACTAGAAAATTTCACTAAATTTCTCCTACGAACATCTTCGCTTAAGATCAAGTCACAGATGTTATCAAACATCAACTTGTTGTTGCTTGCATAATTACTAACTGTAGTAACAATTACATCCCAACTTTCTGAAAAAGACGATAATTAAACTAATGCTTTTATTTCATCATTAAAAGTTATTTGCACTGATGACAACTGTGCAATAATTGTATTAAATTCACTAATATGATGAGTAACTGAGTTACCTTCACCCATTTTGAGATTGACTAGTCTGCGAATCAAATAGACTTTATTGGCAGTAAATGGCTTCTCAAACATATTTGACAATGCCTACATCAAATATATGGTTGTTTTCTCATTCACGATGTTGAACGCAACACTTTTGGCTAATATGCTAGCGAGATCATGTTAAGACTCCAGCAAGTGTACCGAATCATATCAAGTAATATAAATGGTAAGACCAAGTGTCATTTTCCCTAGAGACTCATTGGCCTAGACAGTCATGTGATTTGTTGATTATTTAAGACTTGAGAACGAAAATTAGGTTTAGAATGCAAAACAGAAAATAAACATGTATGCAATTGTTGATCAATTTACCAAAAGAATACGCAGGTGAATGATGTATGGATGAGTTATGTTATTGGGGCTTCTAATTTTATCCTAATCCACTCTCATGTATTTATGAATTCAACTTCTTCATTAATGTTAATGCCACTTTCTAATTTACTTTAAACCCGATGTCTTGGTGAAGAAAGCCTACTCCTAATTACTAGTTCACAATGTCTTGTATCCCTAGCAACTAGTCATGCATTACATTCGCAAGAAGCTTAAAGGCAATCGGTCCTCCTATCCCTATCTCTAGGTAATATTGCTCCCAAGAGAATTTCCCCAAGTCTAGATTTCCCCGTATGTGTCCATATCAACAAAATAAAAGATCATGCAATTAAATGAGTTAAACAAAGCATGTATAAAGTGTAGAGGAAAAACCTTAACAATTAATGAAGTAAAGCATATATATCAAGAATCAATTCAATACATGAGAGTTTCAAAGGATTACATCGTTTCCCAACAACAATGGAGGTTTACTTCACCATAGACATGGTGAAACTAGATGAAAATAATGAAAAGAATGAAAGATAGAACCCTAAAAGTTGTAGATTGGAGCTTCCGCATCCAAAATCCTCCTCCAAGAGGTGAAAAGAGTGTTTCTACGCCTCTTTCTGTCAAAAGATACCCTTTGTGGGTTGTGCAAATCAGTATATAGTTTATAAAAATATCAGAAAACTGGCCTAGGCCCACGAAAGTGGCACTCAGCGGCAGGTGCGACTCTTTAGAATAATGCTCAGCGCTGGCGTCGAAGAGTGAAACAGAGAACTCTTCGGCAAGGATGGAGCTCAGCGGTAAAAGTGGCACTCAACGGTGAGTACAACACTTGAATTTGGCACTCAACGGCAAAGTTGCGCTCAGCACTGGCTGCGGTTCTCCTTTTGTGCACTTTTCCTACTTCTCCTGAGTCCAACTCCTTGCTACTTCAACTTCTTTCATCCAATTATTTCTTAATTCCTGCCAAAACAAGGAAAACCAAGTATAAAACCAATAATATCACCTTCAACTCTCTTATTCTCTCAACTCAAGCAAAATCATGATTTCAAACTAGTTTCTAAGTCATAAAGGGTGTTTTTAGTATCAAAATTAAGTATAAAAGTAACAGTATTTCAACTGTTATTAGATCACGCTAAGTGTCTGCCGATCTAATAACTCCCGGTATGACTACTCCACATTCTTTGTTTCTGTCCTCTTAATGGTAGATACAACTTCTTCTGATATAGGTAGTCCTTTATCTACATCTTCTAGAACCCGAAGTCATTATCATTGAATTTCTCAATCTTCACATTCCCTTCTTCCAATGTTATTACTCCCGTTGCTTTTGAAGAAAACTCCCACGACTTCTCTAAACCGATATTACCAAGAAAAAAAAAAGGAAATTAAACATTTTCTAATGCAAAAGATTAGGAAAACTGTAACCACAAAGTATAATAAGAAAATGACTCTGATGACGTTATATACCCTTTTTGACGAATTTTGAATTATACGACATAAAATTGATGAAGTTAAAAGTCCTTTTTACACTAGTGATCTCACTATTATCTATTTAATTTTACGGTAAAAAGAATTATTATTTTTTTAACTATCATGTCTTATTTCATTTAAATAAAAATAAACAAATCATTTTTATTTAAACTAATGGAAACATGCCTATGTATGTTCAATAATTTGAACATAAAAATCACTTACTATTACTATTATTAAAATAAAAAAAATTACTAAATTTATAAAATTATATTCATAAAAATAAATGGTAAAATAAATAAATTTTATAATTTTAATATATATATATATATATATATATATATATATATTATTAAGTATATATTAATTAAATTAAAACTTAATTATAAAACTAGAAAGAAAAAATATATAATGAAATTATTTATATTAATAAAAAAATTAGTAGTAAAACATGTATATTAAAAATTGATTATAATTTTTTTTCTTAAAAGTTATAGATTTTCCTGTGATATTTCATTACTTAATTTCTAATTAATTTTAATAGATTGATAAGTTTTGATATTTTTAGTTAAGCTTTTATTAAAATATTTTAAATATTTTACTTTTGATTTTTTATTGTCATAATATTATTATTTTATTTTTTGCTTTTATTTTTAACATGCCAATTGTGAAGATTCAGAAAATGGTATTTTAGAAGTGGTAGTGAGTTAAAATTAATGAGACTTTATTATTTTAATATTAAAATATTTTAATATAAAAGGAATTGTTATAAACGAGTTTCATTATTTTAAAACACATCATCTCTTTAGAAACCACTTTTCTAGAGTCCTCTGCCTTCTCTCTAAGGGTTCTTGCACCTCTGTCTTCAAGTCTACCCGAGTCTCAAAAAGAGTAAGTTAGTTTTCTACTATTTTTCTCTAACTTCACGTTCTTAAATGTATGTGGGGTTTTCTGTGTTGCATGTATGGTTTGAGTCTTATTTTAGGTACTTTGTTGATCAGTGGTTCTAACAATGTATTTTGATCATGTTTCTGTGGTTTGTAGGTACAGATAGATCTCTTTGAACTGTGAAAGCGATATAAGAACTTTTAAAACAGTTGGTCTACTGAAAAGGTGAGGAAAGCTAGTTTTGAGTGGTTTTATTTGATAGACAGGTTATTATTGATGTTGGTATGATGTCAAATTGATTTAATTGTAAAATTGCAATGAATTGTAAATTCTAGCTTGTTGAGTGGTTGTTGAAATGTTGATTTATGTTTGCAAATGTATGATAAATGAGGTGAAGTGTAATTTGATGTAAATATTGTGTATGATGAAATTGAAAAGGTAAATTGGGTGTTTTAGAGACTATCACATTGTCATACATCACAATTTTGTATATAGTTGTAAGAATATGAGGTTTTTGTTACTGAAAAGAGAGGTGTTAATAGGTGAAAACCTAAGATACGAGTTATATGGTAGAAATTGTACTTTGAGATTGGTATAAGGGTTATTTAAGGCTGTTTTGAGTTCTAGGACATCAAAGTTCTGAAGTAGAATTGGTTGGTCACCAATTGGGTGTGTTTTAGTATGATTTTGCCTCATTTTAGAGGTTTTCAATAGTGAAATTTTGAATTAGAGGGTTTGGACTATATGTGATGGTTTAAGGACTGTTGTTAAGTCTATTTAGACTTGTTTAAGTTGGTAGATGTAGAAAATTGGTAAGCAAAAGTATAGAATGGAGTTTGAGTGATCCTAAGTGGTTAAATAGGTATGAGTTAACAAATCTAAGTTGGGGAGGTATTTTTCAAGGTTACTATAGATACAGAAGGTCATAAGGGTCATTAGAAGGTAGGGGGAAAGTGTCTAGGTTGAAATTAGAAGAAGTGTATTTTACTAATAGCGCTGAGCACCCAAATTGGCACTAAGCGCATGAAAATGCGAAAGTTATGCTCAGGGTGCTGAAAACCAGCGTTGGGCGCTATTTTTGGGAGTTCGGGTTCTACTAGGCGACACTACAACAATTTTGGATGGTTTTTAGGGTTCTGGGTGTCCGTTTTAGACGTTCTTTAAGTCGTTTAGGGGGTTTTGGACCCTTCCAGAGCTATTTGTGAGGGTTTCAAAGTTGTTTTCCTTGCCTAAGCTTGAGTTTAAAAGAGTTTAGTGTTGTTTAGTGGTTTTTCTTAGGTTGTTCTTGTGTATTAATGTACATGGAATGGTTCCATGTGATTTGTGATGACTTGTTGGGGTTGTTTATGGTGCTTTGAAGTATAATCAATGTTATACATGTTTATATGCAAGGTAAAAGTGAAAGGTTATATGTATATGGTTTCAAATGGATCCATGTATTGTATGCAATGTATATATAAATATATGGTTTATATGAGAATGAAAGTGACGTGTAATGTAATATGAGAAAAGTGTGTTATGAGAAGAATTTCAAGGAGAGATTCTATATTATAGCAAGTTGCAAGAAAATGTTTGATAGAGAGACTGCGGTACCCAGGTATCCTGATATTCTACCAATCATTTAGCTCATGTAGAGTTGAATGGTGTAACATCCCATTTTTTTTATTGTCACAAGTCAATAACAGGTCATTTTGCTCTAAGCGGAAAAAAACTTACAAGAACATCCCTATAACTTTTATACTGGAAAATAAATCTTAGTGCATTACATCCAAATAAAAGACATTATTGAGTTTGTAACATCAAACTCAATAAATCAAATAAGCTGAAAATGTTTGAAAGAAAAACAAAATAAATCTTTCCCAGTTTCTCCCCAATTAATTTTCGCTCTAGTCATCAACTGGAACATCTGTAATAACTTCTACTCCCGTATAACAACATGAGTTATACGATCATCGCATTCACATACACAAACAATAAGGGTAAGCTACCATATTCGTCATGTAATAAAACATCAACATAACAGTTGGTAGTCATCAAAATAATATTATAACATAGCACATTCAATCAAGTATCCACCACAACTCAACCAATCCAATGAGGCACACGTTGCTCCCTGGCACTCTACCGTACAAAACCTGTTTAGCAAAACAGCACACCCATGTTATTGCAACATAAAAAAAAACTCATCTCATGAACTCGTACTAGATAATAAAGCTCAGAATCACAGTTAACACCATAACCAACCTTCATTGTTAATCTGTTCTAAAAATTTCCTACCACAAAAACCAATAGAAATTCATGAACAAGTTCCCAATTTTCGAAATTAAAATTCTAAAACAGCCCAGACATAACAGCTCCAGAACAGATAAAAATAAACCATTTATATATCCAATATCGAAACTCACGTCACGCACAATGCATAATATCCAATGCATAATACGAAGATAATAACATATATAAATTATGCAAAATGTACCTAATATACCAAAAACTCTAGGCTTCACGGATTAAAAAAAAAAATCCCTTTATATATATATATATATATATATATATATATATATATATATATATATAAAGAAGAAACAATTAGGTAAGAGTTAACGTGTAAAAAAAAATATGAATAAAGTTTTGGTTTATTTATTACTGTTACAAAATGAAAGGCTAGGAATTTTTTTTTTTTTAATTTTAAGTTAGTCACCTAGGATTAAGTGAATCATTATAGAAGTAGTTAATTTATTTATATATATATATATATATATATATATATATATATATATATATCATTTTTCCTATCATCAACCAATCATAATCCATAAAAAATATTATATATTCTCTCTCCAATTTATCCAACTTACATCTTCTTTTCAATCTATAAAATCCTATTTACTTACAGGAAGATTCTAAAAAAAATCTACAATAAAACCACAATAGTAAACTATATTAATCTAATGTCTCAAAACCTTTATCAGTTTTAAGGTTATAATCACGAAAAGATAAGCATTAACTTTATTTCTATAAAAACTCAAATTATACAACAGGTTATCATCATATCCTCCTACATATTTTATTCTCCCTTCCATTTCATTTATTTATTTATTTTATGTAAGAGCTTACAATTTATGTAATGCTTCTACACTATTCCACAGTCAAATTTGATTATTTAATACCCACAACCTCTTGCCTACACTCTCCAAAGTTTAGAAACTACAGAGTAGTGTGTAAATTACCTAATATACCTTATATACGTTTACACTTCCTTAAACCCCCATATTATTCTTCCAATTGTTTCTTCTTGTTCCCTACGGATAGTATAGCTCTCGGCTCTCCTACAAGAGCTTTCTACTGCTTTCATTCTAATTTAAAAGATCAGCTAAACAATGTTTTATCCTGCATCGTTCTCAGTTTTTATCAAACCACATCTACCCATTAGTTGTTATCCCTTCACAACCACACTAACTGATTTAAATAGTCTAGAAACCTCTAGGTATGAGCGAAACCTCTAAAAATCCCACCACCCTCATTCCTGCTCCAACCAAAAACGTAAACCCATCTTTTACTTTAGTCATAGTTAATATATAAAACTTCAATGTTAAATTATATTAATAATTAACATTGGTTCATGTAATTTAAAGTATAACTTTGATGTATCTAATGTGATGATTATTAGAATATAATGTATTAAAGTTATTGAGATTATTTTAGAGTTACTAAAATTAATCTCTCTCTTCTCACTTCAAAAGGGCATTTTGGTATTTTATTAAAGTTAATTAAAATATCATAAAAGAGGAAAACGTTTTTACTACTGTTGACAAGGGGTTAAGTTTTGAAAAGAAAAACAGAGAACGTAACGTTCTCAAGAAAAGGCAAAAAGAAACTATGACCTTGACAGAGAAAAACTTGGCAATTTCTATATCATCAAGAAAGCATTAAAGATGAGTATCATAAAAATTCAAGATCTTGTGTGTTGTTTTCCTTTAATTGAAAAATTAAAGAATTGCTTACAAGTGGTATCAGAGCACAGTTCCAACCGTGGGAATTTAGTTTGGCAGTAAAGCAACTTTATTGTTGCGTAAGTCATAGGAAAGTAACTTAATTCCTAGATTTCAATTCACTATTATTTCTCATCATAATGCAACTTTAATGTTGCATATTAAATAATAAAGATGTGTTATTATCATGTGCATTGAATGGAAATTATTTTGTGAATTGAAATTGAATGTTAGGTCACGTGATTGGAATGCAGATGTGAATTAAAAGTTTAAAGGTTATAAATGCTTTTAATTTGAAAAGTGCATCTACTGACATGCATAATAATTTTGTTTTAAGAATTATATGTAATTGTTCATTAATATTGGATGAAGGAAATTCAATTAAGTTGAATTTCGGATGAGTTATAATTCTAATCAAAATTCAAAGTTTTAGCAATTCCGCTTATCTTTTAAATTGCTCATGTTATTGTGAAAATTATTCATAATATAAAGGATGTTAAATTATGAATATATATACTAATTAGTCATTGATGTAAGGATGTTATGGATTACCCAAAGGTGAACCATTGTTTATAATTGATGACATTAGAGTGAAACATTTCATGTACTTAGTATATGTTTGTATATCCAAAGATAGCATATATATAGACTTAAGTATGATTGGTTGTTTATTAAAGTATATATATGAAAATGTTCAGTTTAAGAATCACCAAAGGTGAACTTAAATGAATGACTTAAATGATTACCTATCAGTTTAAGTGTCACCCAAAGGTGAACTTGAATGTATGAATAGTGTTATAATTTGTTTGAATCCATTAATTTTAATCAAAGCATTAATGTGTGAGCTTCTGTATTATTTCCAACTTACATGAATTTATCAGGTTTGAGCAACAATGTGGTCAAGTTTAATGGGCTAAATTATGTTGATTGGTCAGAACAAATCCAGTTCCAATTGGGTGTTTTAGACTTGGATATGGCTATTATGATGGATGAAATGCCCGTAGCCATTATAGAGACCAATATTAGTGATGAGAAGTCTCTTTATGAGGCTTGGCATAGGTCTAACAGGCTGTCACTAAACTTGATACGCATGACTATGGCAGAGAATGTAAAGCCTTCTATGTCCAGAACGGAAAACACAAAGGAATTCATGAAAATGATCAAGGAGTACTCACAATCAGACATAACTGACAAGTCTATTATGGGAACTCTTATGAGTGAGCTGACTACCAAAAAGTTTGACTGGTCACGGCCCATACATGAAAATGTAACTGCAATAGCTAATATAGCAGCAAGATTGAAGTCAATGGGAATGGAGGTGAATGAGTCTTTTCTAGTACAGTTCATCATGAACTCTCTTCCTCCTGAATTTGGCCAGTTCCAAGTGAACTATAACACTCTTAAGGATAAATGGAACTTTCAAGAAATCAAAGCCATGTTGGTACAAGAGGAAGGGAGATTGAAGAAAATGAAAGATCATTTTATCCATCTCACAACTCATGAAAGTGCTAGCTTCAGTAAAGCCAAATCAGGAAAGAAGAAAAAGAAGGACAAAGCCCCAATGAAAGTGAATAAGGGAAATATCCAGAAGGACCAGAAATGTTTCTTTTGCAAGAAAGTAGGTCACTTCAAGAAAGATTATCCGAAAAGAAAATCTTGGTTCGAAAAGAAAGGTACTTTTTATGTTTCTGTAAGTTTTGAAGCAAATATTATTAAAGTGCCTAATAATACTTGGTGGTTGGATTCTGGAGCTATCACTCATGTTTCTAATATTATGCAGGGATTCCTTTCAATCCAGCCCATAAAAGGAACTGAAAAGTATTTATATATGGGGAACATAATGAAGGCACGTATAGAAGGAATTGGGACTTACAGATTTATTCTAGACACTAGTTATTGTCTGAATCTTGAAAAGTGTCTCTATGTTCCTGGTTGTGCTAGAAATTTAATTTTTGTTGCAAAGTTGGATTATTTAGGTTTTAACTTTAAGATTGAAAATGGTATTTTTCATTTGTATAAACTTTTGTACTATTATGGTTCTGGTACATTAGTGGATGGTTATACCGTTTAAATCTTGATGTTAATTTTTCTGATTCTCTGTTTAATGTTGAACATGTTGTTGATAGAAATTCTAGTGCAGGAAAGGAATGTTCTGCTTTCTTATGGCATAAAAGATTGGGTCGCATATCCAATGAAAGTATGTTGAGGTTAGTGAAAAATGAAATTTTACCTCAATTGGATTTTGATGACTGGGATGTATGTATTGATTGTATTAAGGGTAAACAAACAAAACACATATCAAAGTATCCCGCCACAAGAAGCAGTCAACTTCTTGAGTTAATACACACTGATATTTATGATCCTTTTGATATTAAATCTTAGAGTGGTGAAAAATATTTTATCTCCTTTATTGATGATTTCTCACGTTATTGTTATATATATATCTATTGCGGGAAAAATATCAATCAGTGAACGCCCTTGAGGTGTTCATAAATGAGGTGGAAATGCAATTAGATAAAAAAGTAAAAGTGGTGAGATCTGATAGAGGTGTTGAATATTATGGTAAAACTGATGAGAGTGGACAATGTCTAGGTCCATTTGCAAAGTATCTTGAAAGTCGAGGTATATGTGCACAGTATACAATGCTCGATACACCACAACAAAATGGTGTAGCAGAAAGGCGGAATCGTACTCTTATGGATATGGTTAGGAGTATGTTAAGTCATAGTAATATCCTTTTATCTTTGTGGATGTATTCATTAAAGATTGTCGCATATCTACTTAACAGGGTCCCTAGCAAAGCAGTTTCTAAAACTCCTTATGAACTATGGAGGGAAGAAAACCCAATTTAAAACATCTCCATGTTTGGGGTTGTTCGGCAGAAGTAAGGTTATACAATCCACATGAAAAGAAGCTTGATGCAAGAACCATTAGTGGTTACTTCATAAGTTATCCTGAAAAATCAAAGGGATATAGATTTTATTGCCCTAACCATAATACAAGAATAATTGAGTCTGGAAATGCTCGAATCATTGAAAATGGTCAATTTAGTGGGAGTGAGGAATCATGAATAGTGGACATTCAAGAGCATACTGATAGTGTTTCTACATCTAATGTCTCTTCTGAAGTTGTTATCCTTCTTGTTGTATCACAGTCACACAACAAGCAGAGAGAACAAATTAATGTTCCAATCCCACAAAATGAACATATAAATGTTAAGCCAATTGACAATGAGCAAGTCACAAATGAACAAGTCATAAATGAGCAATTGATAGAGGAACCACAAGAAACAACATTAAGTAGGTCTGTAAGGCAAAAAACACCTGCTATTTTGAATGATTATGTGGTTTACTCTGTTGAACATGAATGTGACTTAAGGATTGATGAGGATCTAGTCTATTTCAGACAAGCCATGGAAAGTAATAATTCAGAGAATTGGTTGAATGCTATGAAAGAAGAATTGAAATCAATGGATGACAATAAAGTATGGGATCTAGTTGAATTGCCTAAGGGTTCAAAAAGAGTCAGTTGTAAATGGGTCTTTAAGACTAAACATGACTCAAAAGGCAATATTGAAAGGTATAAAGCTAGATTAGTCGCCAAAGGTTTCACTCAAAAGGATGGCATTGACTACAAAGAGACCTTCTCTCCTGTTTCTAAGAAGGACTTTTTGAGAATTGTTTTGGCTTTGGTGGCTCATTATGATTTAGAGCTTCACCAAATGGATGTAAAGACCACTTTTCTAAATGGTGACTTAGAAGAGGAAGTTTATATGGACCAACTAGAAGGTTTCACCATAACAGGAAAAGAAAGTCTGGTGTGTAAATTGAAGAAATCAATATATGAACTAAAACAAGCTTCCCGACAATGGTACTTAAAATTTAATTATACCATAACTTCATATGCTTTTGTAGAGAACATCGTTGACCGATGTATATACATAAAGGTCAGTGGGAGTAAGTTTGTTATTTTGGTCCTATATGTTGATGACATTCTTCTTGCTGCTAATGATATTGGTATGTTACATGATGTAAAGAAGTTTCTCTCTAGCAACTTTGAAATGAAAGATATGAATAAGGCATCTTATGTGATAGGAATAGAAATATTCCATGATAGATCACAAGGATTGTTAAGTTTGTCTCAAAAAGGCTATATTAACAAAGTGTTAGAGAGACTCAGAATGGAAAAATGTTCTCCTGGAGTAGTTCCAATTCAAAAAGGGGACAAGTTTAGTCAAATGCAATGTCCCAAGAATGATTTGGAACGAAAGGCCATGGAGTCCATTCCTTATGCGTCAGTGGTTGGGAGTTTGATGTATGCTCAAACTTGTACTCGGCCAGATATCAGTTTTGTTGTTGGAATGTTAGGTCGATATCAAAGTAATCCCGGAATGGATCATTGGAAAGCTACAAAGAAAGTTCTTAGGTACTTACAAGGTACCAAAGAATACATGCTCACCTATAGAAAGTCATATCATCTTGAAGTGATTGGCTACTCGGATTCAGACTATGCTAGATGTGTGGATTCAAGAAAATCCACATTTGGGTATGTTTATCTATTAGCTAGAGGAGCAATTTCTTGGAAAAATTGCTACTTCCACCATGGAGGCTGAATTTGTGGCATGCTTTGAGGCCACAGTTCATGCTTTGTGGTTGCGAAACTTTGTATCGAGGCTTGGCATTATTGACAGTATTGCTAGGCCGATAAGGATTTATTGTGATAATTCTGCAGTCGTCTTCTTCTCTAAAAGTGACAAGTACTCAAAGGGTGCTAAACACATGGATTTGAAATACTTGTCAGTCAAAGAAGAAGTGCAGAAACATAGAGTGTTGATTGAGCATATTGGTACGGATTTGATGATAGCAGATCCGTTAACTAAAGGACTACTACCCAAAACTTTTATTGGCCATGTTGAAAGTATGGGCATTATGGATAAGTCAATATTAACATGATGGTGTTATCTATCTATATGGATATGTATAGTTATATGCTTGTACTGTCATGACACTTATGAATTCAATTAAAGTTATGTTCTCTTTATTCTATTGTTATCCACATTAAGTTATATGCATGTATTATTGATTGTGGTGACATGATATATCTCTTTTAGAGACATGAAAGTTATAAGATTGATTAAAGTTATGTTGAGTTGTTTTGATTATGTGATACATGGAAGGAATCTTGTCGTTCATGACTTTTGCCCCCCATGATCCGATCATTTCAATTCATATAAGGATGATGACTTGATAATTCTAATGAATAGTGCACACTTAAAGTTTAGTTTTAGATCTTCAAGTCATCACATGAACCAAGTGGGAGAATGTTAAATTATATTAATAATTAACATTGGTTCATGTAATTTAAAGTATAACTTTGATGTAAAGATTCTAATGTGATGATTATTAGAATATAAGGTATTAAAGTTATTAGGATTATTTTAGAGTTATTAAAATTAATCCCCCTCTTCATTTTATTAAAGTTAATTAAAATATCATAAAAGAGGAAAAAGTTTTGACTACTGTTGACAAGGGGTTAAGTTCTGAAAAGAAAAACAGAGAACGTAACGTTCTCAAGAAAAGGCAAAAAGAAATTGTGACCTTGACAGAGAAAAACTTGGCAATTTCTATATCATCAAGAAAGCATTAAAGAGGAGTAAGAGAAGGGAGAACAATCTACAGGAAGAACTATACAATGGATCTAGGTAAGTTCTCTTCTACTATGTATGAGAATAGTGAGTATCATGAAAATTCAAGATCCTGTGTGTTGTTTTCATTTAATTGAAAAATTAAAGAATTGCTTACATTCAATTCCTCTATCCTTGTCCTGCATAATACTACATCTTCTCGCAAAAACTTTCCCTCATGCACCCAGAGAACCCAGTAATCCTCACACTGCATTGCTTATAGTAATGTATTTAACACATACCTATTATTCCTACCATCTAAAACTCTAACCTTTATAATCATCATACGATCCAATGCCACAGTATCAACTTTAAGGATAACTTAACTCGTGACTGTGGAACCATAGTATAGAGATAATTTATGAAACATAAAAAAAAGATATTATGAACGTACCACCTCATGGGTGCAACCACATACAACCCAAAAATCTCATAATATAATCACATGCATCCTGTTCAATCAATTCATCAAGGAGTTAGCTTCCCTTACCTTAGCTAAATCCTAGCTTTCTTCCTTTTCCCAAGGTTCTCAGCCCAAAAATTTCACCTCCTCCAAGTTAACTTCTTGCCTCCAAGCAAAACTCCAAAACACTCTTTTGATATTTCCAGTCACTCTCTCACAGTTCGTACACCACTTTTTCTCTCTCCTTTCCAACTTTGTATCCCACCTCCCCAATTTCCCAAAGCCCCTCTACCTTAAAAACCCACAAATCCACTCACTCCTATCTGATCGCACCTTGTTGCCTTTCTTTTCGGGAAATTCATTCGTAAAATCAACAACAACAAAAAAACTGACTTTAGATAATTTATTTATGTTGTTACCCGAATTTTAAAATGAGTTAAGTGACCCCATGATGAATATTTAAAATATAACAGCCAAACAAACAATTTTTAACCTAAGCTCCACAAGAAAGTTTCGATTTTTCCATTGAAATAAAGGCACAAAATCTTAACATTATACTACAAATTTTCATTGAATTAGTACACACACAAAAACATATAGGAAATATACAAACAACACTATATATATTAAACAGTAAATTAATAAAATAAATAATTGATTTATTTATTCAGCAAAATTAGAGCACAAAATCATTAGCTCAACAAGGAGCTATCACTAATGGGGCTACAGACATGACTTTCCATTTATCTTAAAGGTAGACCAAGATACAGTATTATATTTATGATCTACAATTTTTAAGGTCTTACAAATCGGGTGGTAGAGAGAATGGCAGGAGGTCTTCATCCAAACCTTGTGGGTTTTAGGAGTAGAAGATTTACCTCATGGTGAGTAGGTCGAGTTACCCTTTTTTATAACTCTACAAAGTATAATTACTATCATGAGTGCATGCCTGCAGTAGTCTATATCTGCATTATATCTGGATAAGTGAGTATAGTGGTCTTGTGGTTGTAAGAATTATTTGTTCTTGAATGTTGTTAATTGTTAAAGCAAATTATTATCTTATGTGTTTCCTGTATCTAGCTTACCCTTGCTTTAGTATTATTTGTTGTGTGTTGTTTTCTCTTTTGCAATGATCACCTAAATGGTGTGAGCTTAGGGAGACCGTCCTTTTAATTGTTCCAGCGAGAGATGACGACGAAGCAAATGAGTGGTAAATGGATCTACAAAACTAGATCTATTGTCTTCTTGTAGGTTCGTTTTCATCTAAATAATTCTATTATCATATATGAAACACAACATTTTAATAGTTTTTATACTATAAAAATGGGATGTTACACCAATTTAGATATTTTTAAAAATAAATAAATATAGGGTTAAATATGTTTTTAATCCTTATACTTTGGGATGATTTTGGTTTTAGTCTATTTTCAAATTAAGGTACAATTTAGTCCTTCAACTTTAGAAAACTCTGGTTTTAGTCCTTTTTATCAATTTTTCTTAACTTTATTTGTTGTTTCAAAGGCGTTTCTTAGTTAACATTGAAGCAAAAATGTGTCAAACAGTGTAAACAATCCAAATGCTATAATGAAACGTGTTTGAAACAATAAATAAAGTTTAAAAAATTTGGTAAAAAGAACTAAAACCAGAGTTTTCTAAAGTTGAAGGATTAAATTGTACCTTAGTTTGCAAAGTATAGGGACTAAAAACATATTTAACCCATAAATATATAAAATAAAAAAATAAAGAACTAAAAAATTAATATAATAATACTTCATCTTATTATAATAAAAAGATTTAAGTAATAATATTTAAATAGAATAATAACTATTTGAATCATTTAACAAAATTATTTTTAGTAAATATTTAACAAAAATATCATTTTTATGAAACAATTAAAATTTAATTAAACTGTTAATTTATTCAACTTAAGTCAATACATTTTAGGATAACAATAATTTCCAGAGGTTTTTCCGGTTTTCTCACTATATTTAAGAATAATTTTTTTATCAATATACTTTGTTGTCGACAAGATATTAAAATATGTACTTCACTTCCAGAAAGGAGCCAGACTGGCATCACCATCTTTTTCCTTTTCCTGAAAAATACTTTTTCTTTTTTTAATTAATATTTAAAAAATTTAAATAATTATTCATAAAAAAAAATATTTTAGTTTTATTATTTGAATAATTATATTTTAAATTTAAATAACTTTTTATTATAATTATTTACATTTTTATTATTTTAGCAACTATTTTTCTAAATTTAAATAATTACTTATAATAAAAATTTTATTTACACAATATTACTTATAATATTTTTATTTTAATAATTAAACTTTATTTTATTTATATCTATATTCTAATTTTATAAATTTTTTAATTTTCCAATTGTACGCTTTTAATTATTACTTTTAAAATTTAAATAATTATTTATAATCATAGATAAATTTAAATAAATATAACTTAAAAACATCCTAACATAGTATTATAATATTTAAAAATGTTACACTCCATATAAATATACTGTTTTTACCTACTTGAATATAATATAGGTTTGTCAAATAGTTCTACTTTTCTATCTTACCCACCTTCCTACTTCAATTATTATTTATGTCTTTTATGCGAATTAAATCCTCTCTCTTTCAAGAGAAACTCTCACCTCAGTTCTTCACTTTCTCTCTCCTATGGCCACCTCTCACTATGTTTCAGACTCACGTGTCTCACGCATGCACTACTCCTCCACCGATGACGACCAAGATGATGATGATGAGGAAGACGAGGAAGACAATGACTTCAAATTCTACGACACTAATGTCGATGCCGAAGACGAGCCCAAGAAGCCTGACATCTTTGCCGGCAGCAGTTTCTGGCGGGAGTTCGGGGTGGTACTGGATCCGCGAGCCAAATGGGTCCAAGAATGGAACAGGGTGTTCCTCCTGGTGAGCACAACGGGACTTTTCGTGGATCCGCTGTTCTTCTACGCGCTGTCCATAAGCGACACATGTATGTGCATCTTCATCGACGGCTGGCTCGTGGTCACCGTCACCGTGCTTCGGTGCATGACCGATACGTTGCACGTGTGGAACATGTGGCTCCATTTCAAGATGGCTAAACGCTCTTCTTCTCACGCCAGAGACTCTTACGCCTCTAGCGGTGGCTATGCTCTTCGCTACCTCAAGGCTAAGAAGGGTTTCTTCTTCGACCTCTTCGTCATCTTCCCCATTCCCCAGGTTAGTATCCTCTTCTTCTTCTCTTCTTTCATGTTTAGCATGGCTGAAGATTAAACAATGTAGAAGTAATTATCACCTTTTATCATATTCTTTTAACTCATAGTTATGACGGAGTACATGGGATGCTGATAAGCCGTTTTACATTATAAGTTATTATTACTAAAGTTAACAATTTTATGGTTTTACTTTAACGATATGATTATTTTTAAATATTTTATTTAAATTAATGAAGAGTGCTTTAAGAAAGTGATAATTTCAGAGGGGAGTGAATTTTGAGGTTTGGGACAGTAGCAAGGGATAGAGGATACGACAAATTGCATGCAACCGCTTGTTGTTTTTATGCATGGCGAATGCGATGGTTACCGGCGTTACACCTCATCATGTGAATGATTTTTCATGTCATGTCTGCACGTGACAGTGTTTAATCTCACAGGTGTTTTTCGTATATCACTGATATTCAAGGGTAATCACTGTACGCCCATTGGGTGCCTTCGAAATACAAATTAATCGGAATGACTATAGTTGTTAAATTTCGGAGTTAATTTTCTTAGCTGTTTATGAACTGGAATCATCTTTGCCTAATTTGTATTTGTTCCTTCTTTAAAAAAAATAATGATATTTTAACAACTTTTTTTTAACAACTTTTATATAACAGGACATACTTTTTCTTAACAATTTTTGTATAACAGGACACGTGTTACAATTCTATTGATATATTTGAATTTATTTTAAAAAAATATTTGAAATGGACCAATCACAAATTGTCACATGTATATTATAAAAGAAAAAAGTTGTTAAAAAGACTTTTTCCTAAAAAAAAAAAATTACATTGTAGATATGACTTCACATTACTAATAAATGTTATTTTATTCTGGCAGTGAACGTCCTAATCTAATCATCACGATTTCAATAAATGAACTCCTCCTAAATGTTCATTCTTTTATAATTGCGCACAAGAACAACGAATGAGCTGGTTAATAAATCTAAAATGATTTAAATTTATTGTATAGCATAGTGTAATCACCTACTATGTTAGCACTACATAGTTAGATGCTTTTTCTCAAGAGGACACGTGGACCTCAAGCTTGCTGCATTAACACTGAGCAGGTTTCAGATATTTTTCTCTGTCTAAAACTTATTTATGAAGATTTAATTTTACTACATGATGTTAAGGAAGCTCTTACTTGAATAATTAAACTATATATGAGAATTTGTATATATTAATTTGTTCAAGTTTCTCATAGTGATTATGATTTTCCAAATTAATATATAGTTCCATAATGTTTTTCTGATATGCAGATTGTGTTATGGGTGGTAATTCCGTCTCTTTTGGAGAAAGGATCAATTACGTTAGTGATGACAGTGTTCTTAATCATGTTCCTCTTTCAATATCTTCCCAAAATTTATCACTCCGTTTGCCTCTTGCGTCGCATGCAAAATCTTTCTGGCTACATTTTTGGAACTGTTTGGTGGGGCATCGCCCTCAACATGATCGCGTATTTTGTAGCTTCCCATGTAAGTGTCATCCACCTTAATTTCTTTTCATGCAATGTTTATCTCTATATAGTATAAATTTGCTAGCTTTAGGCCACTTTTTTTACATACTCACAAAATCAAAATCTCTTTCACATCTACCACACTACTTATAAAAATAGCATTTTTTGTTAACTTACATAAGAATACGCACACTTTGGTATTATAACAAAAGTTATTTTTTTCAAGTTTTGGAAAAATAAGCTTAAAATATTGCATAAAACATTAAAAAGAGTATTGTCTTTTAATTTATTTTTGTGAGTTTAGTCATCATAAAACAATCATTTAGCTTATAGTTAATCGGTTTTAAATATTACAAAAAAAAATCTTAAATACTAATTTATATATTATTGTAACTAAAACAATTTTTATTATTAATAAAAAATTATAATTAATTTTTAAATTGGTAATTAGAATAGTTTTTATTGTTAATTGTTATTAAATTGGTTATTATTAATTAGTAAGATTTTGACTATTAAAAAATTAGTCCTTAATTAAAAAACTAGTTTCTAAATTGATCTTTAAACATATTTTTTATTATTAAAATTAGTCATTATTTAAAAAAAAATCTAGTAAAATATACAGATAGTTTACTTATATTTCATTGTGAAATTCATCATCATGATGAAGACAAAAGACAAAATATTTCAGCAATTTATATCTTATATCTTATATGATCATATATGTAAAAATATTTTGTTTTTATATTTTAATTCTTTTTTGCCGATAAAAAAAAATGCTCTACCTCTTATAATTTTCCTAAAGTTTTATACTTAGTACATTTACTTAGTAACACAATTTTTTTCTGATAAAAGGCTTCCACAATACTAGAGGACTTTACTATTCACTAAATTATCAACAAGTGATAACGAAAATTCACCGAAAAACAGGGGATGTAGAGGTGATTGAAGTTATAAAGCATTACAACCTTTTCTAGTACTAAAAACTTTAAAGCAGCACATTCTTTTTTATGAATTAAAAGTTAATCACTGTATTTACTGGACTTGAAAAGGGTTAACAATAGAATAACCAGTGTTTCGTGATCAACGCACTGGCTGAAATGAAAAGTTGATGATTATAATCACATCTTAAATTTTCAACACCTTGGATTATGGTCCCCATATAGGCCAACAAGTAGATAGTCATTAGTTTCAAGACAGAACATGGACAACTATAGAATCAACGTCCTATTCAATATTCAATATTCAATATTCAATATGAATAATGATTCTTTGATACATTTAAATTTTTTATTCATTTGATAATATTCTTATTTATTTTTTGTTCTATTCTTTTTTGAAACAATACAAAATTTTATACTTTTATGAATATTTTACTATTATAATATGTATCAAATGAATGTAAAAGTGTGTGATGGTACATAGGGGTGGACAAATAAAACTCAACTGTAATGTACTACTAAAGTCTGTACTGAATTAAAAACTAATTTGTCTAAACGGAATGAACTGTAAAATAGTTCAGACAAACTGAAAGTTTTTGTTTTATCAAATTGGACTGAATTGAACTATACTAAATTGTACTAAATTACAATATAAACTTAACTGAACTGCTAACTATACTAATTTTAAAATGAATTGTACTAATTACATGTCAGATGACACTCATTTTTCTTATTTACTCTTTTACTCCTTCTCAACCCATGTAAATTTTTTATTTTGGTTTTTTAATATTTTTCTATTACTAACAAATTAATTAATTTTATATCTTTTAAATTATTACAAGAGATGCCATTTTTTTTATTTTAATTCCTGTAAAATAATTTTCTTCAACTTTTATTCTTCCAAAGTTTTCAATAACTATTTTCTATTTTTTATTCTATTTTATATAATTTTGTAACACTTACAGCAATTTATTTTCAACAGATAAATAGAAAAGTAATTTAAACAATTCAGAAAATAATAAAATAAAATAATGTGACTGTAGTGTCTCTCAAATTTTAATGATGTTCAACGTAAAATTAGAAGAATGACGCACCAGAACAAAATTGAGAAAATGTAAAACAAAACAGTAAAGTAATTTACGTAAGATAAAGTATGGAATCGTATTTTCAAACACATCTTTAAACATGAGTTGAATTTGCTAAAAAATAAATAAATTATTTGAAAGTTTTTTTATTTAGTTATCTTTTTCTGTTGTATTTTAATATTTAGTAAATTTGATTGTTTATTGATAAAAAATATTCAGTAAAACAGTTTGTCTAAAAAAAACATGAATATTTATATAAGTAATATATGTTTATTGATAAAAAAAAATATAAAAATTTGTGATAAAAAATTTTGTCTTAAAAATTAATCATTAATTTTTTATGTTAATGGTTTCTTCATTAATGTTTTATTATTAAATAATGTTTTTTTTTACAAGATGAAACAGTTGGGAATTAGAGAAGAAGAAATACTAGATTCAGTTCTCACAGTTAACTAAACCGAAACTGTTATAAGTTCAGTTTTTAAAAAACTTAACCATAAAATAGTATATTGAACTTTTAGTAAAAGTGGATAAGTTTTTTTTAGAATAATATAGTACAATTAACTATAGTACAATACAAATCAGTAATTTTTGCCCAACCCTAATGGTACCATTGCTCATTGACATAGAGTATAAGGGTAAAATAGTTATAAAAGTGTAAATTTTTATATTTTTTCAAAAAAGAAAATAATAAAAAGTAAGGAAAAATAATGTGAAATTAATGTAAAAAATTTAGATGTGGTAAAGAATATTTTTTTTTGTTATATTGAGATCGTTAGTATTTTATTTTTTTCTTAACTAGTTCCAGTTTTGTGTATATAGGCAGCAGGGGCGTGTTGGTACTTGTTAGGGTTGCAAAGGGCAGCAAAATGTTTGGAAGAACAGTGTGCAAAAACAGCAGGTTGTGGATTGAGAACACTGTGCTGCAAAAAGCCTATATACTATGGAGGAAGTAGCATTGTAAGGGACAAAACCAGATTGGCATGGGCTGGAAACAGGGAAGCAAGGTCTACTTGTTTGGATAGTGCTGATAACTACGACTATGGTGCATACGCATGGTCTGTTCAACTCATCACAAACGATAGCAGATTGGAAAAAATACTTTTCCCTATCTTCTGGGGCCTAATGACTCTCAGGTACCTACCACCATTTTCTTCGGATAATATATTTTGACAACACTTTTTTGACAATTTTTTTGATAACAGGAGATGTGTCATCATTTTATTGGTCTATTTGAATTTATGTTTAAAAAATTATTTAAAACGGACCAATCACAAGCTGCTACGTATCCGTTATGAAAAAGTTGTTAAAAAAGTATTGTTAAAAGAAGTTTTTCTTTTCTTTGTGGTCCACTCCTCCATCATTTCCCATATGCTTTTTGTTTGTCCTCTTTTGACCATCATTTTCTTGTTTTACTCGCCTTTATCTTCCTCATTCTCGACTCATCATCACCTCTCAATCTGACACTTCAAATCTTGCTTACAAATCATCACACCCATCTCCACATTTCTCTACATTATTAGCTTATAGTTGCTAAATTTTCTGATTAATTCTGATGGCTATTCAGCATTACCATCAATTCATGAACCGTTTTTCTGATTAAATCTCTATTTTAGTTCCTCAGTTTGAAAGTTTTGGCACTGTATCTTCTGAATTTACAGAAACATTCAATAAATTTTTGAAATTGAAATTTGATTGTTACACTATTCTTTACTAGACTTTTTTAGTTATAAGAGATTAGAGGTTGGTATTACAATAGAAATTTATTTATCAAAAAAACTAAAAGTAATATATGTAATATTTTTCCTGTTTCAATTGCCACCAACTAGTGTCTCACAAATTCAGGAACTAATAGCGTTCTTATAACAAAAAAACATGTATATTGATGTTGGGGTCACACAATTGTTAGGTATATACGATGATAATATGCTCGACAAAAGAAAACGCAGACATTGCACATGGTGCATTTATTTCAGCGTCAAAAAGATCAAATCACAGAGAACTATTGTCCACGTTGGTGTATAGTTGTTGCTTCATAGTTACTCACTCTAACATAATATCTCCTCTCACTAATATTTTAATGTTTGATGTGACCAGCACTTTTGGGAACCTAGAGAGCACACCGGAGAGGCTAGAAGTGATTTTCAACATAATTGTGCTGACTAGTGGCCTCCTTCTAGTGACTATGCTGATTGGAAACATCAAGGTGCATATATACATACACGTTTAAAAACATGGGGTCAAACAATATCAAAACAATTCAACTGTTGATTACTTTATTGTTCATCATGCATGTTTGTTTAATTATTGGTTGGTGATGAGAGAGAGTTGAATGTTTTATCTTTGGGTACGTAGGTGTTTTTGCATGCGACAACATCGAAGAAGCAAGCAATGCAACTGAAGATGAGGAACATCGAATGGTGGATGAGCAAAAGGAAGTTACCACAAAGTTTCAGGCAGCGCGTGAGAAACTATGAGAGACAGCGTTGGGCTGCCATGCGAGGGGTTGATGAATGCCAAATGATAAAGAATCTCCCCGAGGGACTAAGAAGAGACATCAAGTACCATCTCTGTTTGGATTTGGTGAGGCAGGTTAGCTTCAGAAACCTCACCAATACTTTCATCTCATCTTTTCACTTCATTATAAACCATGATGTCATGTTTTTCATTAGTTACTATAATGTTTTTGCACTGTAATTTATTGCTTTTTAATGCTTTTCTGTCTGTCTCATACTTATAACATTTGCTCAGGTGCCACTGTTTCAGCATATGGACGATTTGGTGCTAGAGAACATTTGTGACCGTGTGAAGTCCCTTGTATTTCCAAAAGGAGAAACAGTGAGTTGTAAACACCTTTAAATTCTAACATTACTGCATAAAATAACGAAATTAGGTTATGATTATGCATGATGGGTGCAGATAACGAGAGAGGGAGACCCAGTTCAAAGAATGTTATTTGTAGTAAGAGGTCACCTTCAAAGCAGCCAAGTTCTACGAGACGGGGTGAAAAGTTACTGCATGTTAGGGCCAGGGAACTTCAGCGGCGACGAGCTTCTTTCATGGTGTCTGAGAAGGCCGTTCATAGAGCGTCTTCCACCGTCATCAAGCACTTTGGTAACACTTGAAGCGACGGAGGCATTTGGGCTAGAAGCAAAGGACGTGAAGTATGTGACGCAGCACTTCAGGTGCACATTTGTGAAGGAAAAGGTTAAGAGAAGTGCAAGGTATTACTCACCAGGATGGAGAACTTGGGCTGCAGTGGCCATTCAATTGGCCTGGAGAAGGTATAAGCACCGTTTGACTTTGACATGTTTGTCCTTCATAAGGCCTCGAAGACCTGCCTCAAGGTGCACTTCCATGGAGGAGGATAGGCTTCGTCTGTATACGGCATTGTTAACCTCACCAAAGCCTAATCAGGATCACTTTGACTTCTGATCATAACCATTCAAACTGGAATAATGTATCATGTTTATCTATAACTATTATATATATTTTTAATTTGAATTCCGTTAGTTTCACACACTTTATTTGACACACTTTTGACACTGACAGGAGTCAAGGTGTCATTGGTTGGTTTTTATTTTTTTTTTCAGAAAAACTGGTCGAAAAAAATGAAGATAATTTAAAAAAAAAATTGTTCCAAATATATCCTTAGCTTGTTTCATTAGGTTCTCTCAGATTTCGCTCTCTCTCTCACATTTCGTAGGTGTTGACTCTCTGGCAAGTGTACCAGATCGTTTCAAGTAATATAATCGATAAAACTCAATATCGTTCTTCCCAAGAGACTCGAAAGGCCTTATCGTTCGCGCAAATTGAAATCGTAAGACTTGTAAAGAAAAATTAATTGTTGCGGATGCAAGAACACAAAATAAACATGCAAATGCAGTTGATTCAGTTGATGAGAAAAAGACTATGGATGAATGGAGTTGTTGGGGGTTCACAATTTCATCTTATCTGCTCTCTCTTATCTACTCCTCTTGTTTAATTTGCTTTGTTATCTAATTGTTATGCAAACTTTCTTGGCCTACCCTTAACCCGATCCCTCGGTGAAAAGAGCCTATTACTAAATACTGGCTTGTTATCCCTAGCCTTCCCTAGTAATTAATAACACATTAAGAACAGAACCAAAAATAATTGATCGTCCTACCCCTATCCCTAGGTGGTATTGCTTAATCAAGGACAAACCACAATTATCGAATGAGTTAAACGATAAAAGCTTTAAGTGCAGATGAGAACCCAACAATTGATAATCAAACCATACGACAACCATATAAATAAACAAGAGTTTCAATAAAAGAGAGTTTCAAAAGGTTACATTGTTTCCACCAACAACAAAAGGGTTTAGTTCACCATTGTAATGGTGAACTTAGATGAAAAATGATGGAAGAATGGAAGAGCAAACCCTAGATAGGATAGAAAGGAGCCTAAGCATCCAAGAGATCTTCTCCAAGAAGTGAAACTTAGGTCTGGCCGCCCTCTTCTGTCAAAAGAATACATCTAAACTCACACTAGTGCTATTTATAACCAAGAAAATTAACAGAATTTAGGCCCAAGCCCAGCAGACAACCGACCGGCGTCACATTTTGACGCCCGGCAGTTTCCCATCAGTCGTACCACCGCCCGGCGTCATATTTCACCGCCCGACGGCTTCCCTCCAGTTACGCCACCGCCCGACGGTCATTTTTCACCGCTGGGCGCTGGTCAACTTTTCAGCATTCTGGTCAACTGGTTGACTTTTCTAGTTGATTAGTTGACTTTTCTGGTTGACTGGTTGAATTTTTTGCATTCTAGTTGACTTTTCTGCACTGCAACTGTTTGATCTTCAACCTTTCTTTCAATTCATCTCCAATTCTCATCAAAACCTTACCAAACAATGCAAAACAAGCATAATATCTCTAAAAACAACTTTTGACTCTCTTATTCTCTAACTTACGTGTTTTGCTTGATTCTAAGCTCATTCTAAGCCTTAAAGGATGTATTTTGATCTCAAATGAAGCATGAAAATAATTGTTTTTCAACCGTTATCAGTAGGTTCTCTCTCAGATTTTGCTCTTTCTCACATTTCGTTCTCCCCCTTTGTGGACGCTCTCTCTCACGTTTTTGGTTCTCCATTGTCGCGGTTTGGTGGAAATGGGAAGTCCCGGACAGCAGCTTCGTTGGAGCAAGGTAAATGCATTATTCGACCCTTTTGTTGTGGGTTTTCGTTGATGTTGTGGTTAGGGTATTGGGTTTTTTGTTTGGGTATTTGGTTTCTTTGTGGGTTCTTCGACCCCTTTTGGGTTTTTTTCTTATTTCCTTTTGTGTTTGCATTTGTTTTGTTTTGGTTGAGCAGTTGACGGTTCGTCATTATTTTTCAACGATGTATGTTTGCAGTTTGACGAACACTTAGAAGGAATGTCAATGTCGTGGAGACACAGTTGGAGGAAGAGAAGGCCAGAAGAAGAGGTAGAAGGCAAGACGATGGATCCCAAAGTGGTGGACGTCCACAACCATTCAGTGACAGTGCATTTCTTTCCCCTTGTGGAATTTCCAAGAACGAACCGGGTGGGTTTTCTCAAACCGAACATGGTGGAATGTCGCAGAACACACTAGATGGAATGTGCAACACCGAACCATAATTGAAGACCTATGTGAGGATGGGAAGAAGAATGCGTTATAAGAGCCAAGCGTTGATGACACCATACATAGGAAATGTAGGACCTAGAAAGAAAAATTAGTGATTATTGTATGGTATTTTGAATAGGACAAGAACTTGATGTTGTAATTAAACCTATTTCTTGCAATATATAGTAGATGAATGTTTGCTTGCATGTATTTATGTTATTGAAGTGGTTTATATTTTGATTTGGTGTACATTTTAAATTTTGAAGAATCCATTTTCTGGAAGTAATAATGTTAGTGTGACAAGAATGAAGTAATGTTTGCGATATGATGAATTTGACTGAATTGGTGAAGATGGTGGTGCTAAATTGTGTGTTGTAATCATTTACTATTGTGTTGTAACTTCAATTTTTAACAGTTTGTTGAACATAATGAGGCACCAATGAAAACATAAGGGACCACAACTGAAATTCTGCCCAAGTCTGGTGCAGAAAGCTACATTCTAATCGATTACAAGTGGTTGTAAATGATTACGCGTGTCTGATTTGGATTTTGCACATCCTTTTGAATTGAACGAGCCACCAATGAACACGTAGAGGACCACTGGTGAACAACAGTGTGTTTTGACCCAAGACCAGTTCTTATAGTTGTAATTTGATGTTCTTTAGTGAGGAATGGCTGCATCTTAATGTTTTAGGTCCCCCAAGATGGAGGTGGGGACCTCCCATGGAGAGATTATTGTGTTAAGTGAAGTTCTGCCAAGTCTGGTGCAAAAAGTTGCATTGTAATCGATTACAAGTGGTTGTAAACGATTACGCGTGTCTGAATTGGATTCTGCACATCCTTTTGAACTAAAGGAGCCACCAGTGAAAATGTGGAGGACCACTGGTGAACCACAATGTGTTTTGACCCAAGACCAGTTCTTTTAGTTGTAATTTGATGTTCTTTAGTGAGGAATGATTGCATCTTAATGTTTTGGGTCCCCCAAGATAGAGGTGGGGACCTCTCATGGAGAGATTATTGTGTTAAGTGAAGTTCTGCCAAGTCTGGTGCAAAAAGCTGCATTGTAATCAATTACAAGTGGTTGTAAACTATTACACGTGTCTGAATTGGATTCTGCACATCCTTTTGAACTGAAGGAGCCATCAGTGAAAACGTGAAGGATCACTAGTGAATAGCAATGTGTTTTGACCCAAGACCAGTTCTTTTAGTTGTAATTTGATGTTCTTTAGTGAGGAATAGCTGCATCTTAATGTTTTGGGTCCCCCAAGATAGAGGTGGGGACCTCCCATGGAGAGATTATTGTGTTAAGTGAAGTTATGCCAAGTCTGGTGCAAAAAGCTGAATTGTAATCGATTATAAGTGGTTGTAAACGATTACGCGTGTCTGATTTGGATTCTGCACATCCTGTTGAACTAAAGGAGCCACCAGTGAACACGCAGAGGACCACTGGTGAACAACAATGTGTTTTAACCCAAGACCAGTTCTTTTAGTTGTAATTTGATGTTCTTTAGTGAGGAATGACTGCATCTTAAAGTTTTGGGTCCCCCAAGATGGAGGTGGGGACCACCCATGGAGAGATTATTGTGTTAAGTGAAGTTCTGCCAAGTCTGGTGTAAAAAGTTGCATTGTAATCGATTACAAGTGGTTGTAAACAATTACGCGTGTCTGATTTGGATTCTACACATCTTGTTAAACTAAAGGAGCCACCAGTGAACACGTAGAGGACCATTGGTGAACAGTAGTGTGTTTTGACCCAAGACCAGTTCTTTTAGTTGTAATTTTATGTTCTTTAGTGAGGAATGAATGCATCTTAATGTTTTGGGTCCCCCGAGATGGAGGTGAGGACCTCCCATGGAGAGATTATTGTGTGAAGTGAACTTGGCCTCAAAAACACAAAAAAAAAACACCAGTGGTCATCGAAATTCGTTCAACATGGACATCTCTTAATAACCCATTCATAGTAACAATGATTGATGAATAAAAAGAGATTCGAACCCGCCACTACAAAACATTAAAAAACAAAAATTTATTACTTACAAAAAAAAACCAACTTTATATAATAACAAAACTTTTACTCACCTTTAGATTTCCGGACACCATTGCAATAGCAAATATTTCATACAAATACATCAATGGTGGATTAGGGTTCAAAAAACATAAAAAATAATTAAATAAAACAAAAATAAAGTAGACTTCCACAAGCCACACAATGCGATATAGAGCAAATACTCGAAACAGAGGCACAAAGCCAAAGACAACCAAAAAGAGAAACGCGAAAGAGAGCTTACTGATACATAGTGATACGTTTGGATGAGATGATCAGCCGAATGGAGAGAGACCAAGGGATTCCAGAAATGAAGCAAATGAAAATTGGAGAGAGTCGAATGGGAGAGACGAATGGGAAGAACGAAAGTGAAGAAGACAAATGGAAAGACCGAAAGTGAAGAAGAAGAAAAATGAAACCACGACAATCAAAATTTCATAAAAGCATCATTCCAATATTACCCTTCTCCGCTTTTTTAAAAGGATTTTATTAAGGAAAATGTTTCTTTGACACCGTCTTTTGACACAATTTTAACACACATCCACGTGGCGCTGTTGTATTGGCTTATTTAGGTTAAAGAAGAAATCCTTTTAAAAAACGCTGATGAGGGTAATTTAGGGATTCTCATTTTATGAAATTTCAATTTGGCGGTTTCATTTTTTCACTTTTGTTTTCGTTCTGAAGGGAAAGCTTTCACTTTCGTTTTCACATTGGGCGTCCTCTCTCTGTTGGGTTCTCTAGCAATCACTCTGTCTCCGTTGGTCTCTCCATTTGTGTCTCCCATTCGGGCGGTTCTCTCCATTGTCTTTTGTAGCAATCACTCTCTCTCTCTCTCTATGTGCCGGTAAGGTCTCTGTTTTGCGTTTGGGGTGTTAGGCGTTGTGGCTGTGTTTTGCATTGTATTTACCTTTATATTTTTGTGTTTTGGGAACCCTAATCCACCATTGATTTATTGTGCAGTTGCAATGGCGTTTGGTAACCCAACGGTAAGTTAAAGTGTTGGTATTATATATATATTTGTTATTTTTTTTGGTAAGTAATAATTTTTTTTTTGACATGTAGCAGCTCATGATGTTTTGAGTTTCCTTTTGTTTGTTTATTTGTAGCTGTTTCTTCCATTTTGCCATGACTATCATTGGTGGTGCTATGTAGTCAAACTTAGCACATTAGAGATATATATGTTCTTGACTCTTTGGTGAAGGGCGTAAACGACCGAAATAGGATAGACACTGCTATGGTATGTGTGACCCAATTTAATAATGTTATTGACCTTCAATAAATAATGTATTGTTAACGTCTTACTGTAATTTTTACATTGTAGGGTCAAAACCTTGCTCGATTTTTTTGCATGTTGTACAACAGACCGGAAGGCAGTATTGGACCTTTGTCTGTTGTACAAGCAAAAATCTCATCCCAAACAAACCTGTAAGTTGTTATAAGCCTTCACTTTAAAAATATGTTATTGTAACTGATGTAGTTTTTCCTAAGTGGTTGTTGTTAATATTCTTTTATGTTTTAGACATGACTATGGAGTTATAATGTTCAAGCAATGCAAATTTGGGATGGACAGGATAAATTCAATGGGAAAAGCATGCCAACATACTCTAATGTAAGGACTTGATATCATTTTCATTAGTTTTTGATGATTGGGTTGAGTTGACTAGTTGAATATTTTCATTTCAGGAGGAATTGCTTGCAATAAGAAAGCAATATGTACGTGATTGGATCTTGGACAACAATAACATAAGAATACTAGATGCGCTAGATGTGTACGAATTGTTGTAGGACATTTCTTCTTTTGTAAAAATGTAGGGCAATTTGTTTTCATGGTAATATGGTTGGTGTAATTGGTTTTGGTACACTTTGTAACATACAATAATTTATATGAATACATTGTGCAAATGATTATTGTAATAATATTATTGATTTCAAGGTTAATTTACAATGTATACATCATTGTTCATTCATGATTGATGTCCAGTTTTCTTAATGTGCAAATTATAAAACTTTTTTTTTAGCAATATAGGCCAAGTAGTGGAATGTGTCCATCAAAATACAATGACTTAGGCACACAACTGCAATATGTGTGAAAGTTAGGTTCTAGGTGATTTGTATGAAACTTCATGATGGAGTGGGGGACAACCCATGGTGAAAACATCAACTTAGGCCAATTGCTGAAGTTTTTGCTGGAAAAAACAGCATGGTAATCATTTATAGGGCCTTGTAAACGATTACCCGAGTCTCTTTGCAGATTTGCACGTCCTTTTGCACTGAAGGAACCACCTGTGGTAACCTGGGGGACAACTTGTGAATTTCTGAGTTTTTTAGGCCAAGACCACTTGGTTTTGAGTCCAAATCTTGGTTATGTGTGAGAGTTAGGTTCTAGGTGATTTGTATGAAACTTCATGATGGAGTAAGGGACAACCCATGGTGAAAACATCAACTTAGGCCAATTGTTGAAGTTTTTGCTGCAAAAAATAGCATGGTAATCGTTTACAAGGCCTTGTAAATGATTACTCGAGTCTCTTTGCAGATTTGCACGTCCTTTTACACTGAAGGAACCACCTATGGTAACCTGGGGGATGACTTGTGAATTTATGAGTTTTTTAGGCCAAGACCACTTGGTTTTGAGTCCAAATCTTGTTTATGGGTGAGAGTTAGGTTCTAGGTGATTTGTATGAAACCCCATGATGGAGTGGGGGACAACCCATGGTGAAAACATCAACTTAGGCCAATTGCTGAAGTTTTTGCTGGAAAAAACAGCATGGTAATCGTTTACA
Source organism: Vigna radiata var. radiata (assembly GCF_000741045.1). Lineage (NCBI taxonomy): Eukaryota > Viridiplantae > Streptophyta > Magnoliopsida > Fabales > Fabaceae > Vigna > Vigna radiata. The sequence goes on along the minus strand of NW_014542552.1, from coordinate 734,213 downwards.
GGGCCTTGTAAACGATTACCCGAGTCTCTTTGCAGATTTGCATGTCCTTTTGCACTGAAGGAACCACCTGTGGTAACCTGGGGGAGCACTTATGAATTTCTGAGTTTTTTAGGCCAAGGCCACTTGGTTTCCAAATCTTGTTTATGTGTGAGACTTAGGTTCTAGGTGATTTGTAGGATAAACTTTCTTATTTTTTCAATCAATCACATTGCTTTTTCATTGACAAAATAACTCCGAAGGATTTCATTACAATAACATCATGTCCAACATAACATCAATAAAAATATTACAGTCATCCCACGACATATGTAATATTTTTGACCTCCATTACAAAAGATATACGAAACCATATGTAATGTTATGTATTACAGTCCTCCATAACATAATATTACAATAATCCATTAAAGTTAATGACATAGTGACCTACACAACGAAATATAAATGAAACATATGTAATATTATTCATTAATGGTCAGGTTTTTTGGATGATGATGATGCTTGGTCAGTTGGCGGAACAAATTTGCGGAGGATGGCATCCACATCGAGATTGTTTTCTGCCTACATCGGGAGTCGAATGACAGGTTTTGGCATTTCCTTGACGAGGTCAACTGATGGAGGACAAATTTTTGGTGGGAAAACCTTCACTATGTTGCGGGGAACAATATTCAAGTACTGGTTCGTCCCAAATGCACTGAAGGAACGAACCGTCAACTGCTCAACCAAAACAAATCAAATGTAAACACAAAAGCAAATTAGAAACAAACCCAAAAGGGGTCAAAAAACCCATAAAGAAACCAAAAACAAAGAACACAAGACCCCAAAACGAAAACCCAAAACACACAAAAACACAGTACCCTTACCACAAGATCGAGAACGCAAGAACACAAATCAAAAACCCAAAACCCAACAACGCAATCCCAAAACCCAAAACACGAAGAACACAAAAACCCAAGAACCCAAACCAAAAACCCAAAACCCAACAACGCATTTACCTTGCTACAATGAAGTTGTTGTTCGGGATTTCCCATTTCCACCAAACGCCGACAACAGAGAACCAAAAACCAAACGTCACAGAGAGGAAGCAGGGGGAGAACGACAACGCAGGGGAGAACGAAATGTGAGAGAGAGAACGAAATCTGAGACAAAATGCAATGAAACAGGCAAAGGGTATATTTGGAGCGGAAAATTTTTCAAACTCTTTTCGTTTTGGTGCCCAGATTTAAAAAAATAAATAAAAATAAATCCAACCAATGACAGCTTGACACGTGTGTGTGTCAAAAGTGTGTCAAAAAAGTTATGTTAAAATAACGGGATCCTTTTATTAATGATGTGAAAACATCCAATACAAATTTGACACGTGGGTTGTGTCAAATTTGTGTCAAAAGAGGGTGTCAAAAGAAACATTTTCCTTTTAATTTTCTCTTCTTATCACATCATATGACTTATAAAATAATAATTGCTTTTTTTTTTTTACATATTAGCTGTAAATACATCTTTGGTGTTCATAAATAATTAATTGTTTGTTTTAGGGTATTTTTCTTACTTAAAATGTTATTTTTTTTTTGTTAAAACTATAAGAACTTAAACATGGAAATAAAAGTGGAAATTGTTTGTCAATTTTCGTTATTTTAGTTTTAAGAAAATAATACTATTTGACAACTTTTTTCTTTTAGAAAAATTGACTTTGTTTAAAAGAAGTATCTTGTTCAGTAAAAAAGTGGATTGATGAAAAATAAAATTGAGTAAATTTATTTATTTTAATGGTAACGGAAATAACAAAATAAGAAAATAATGTTTTAGAATACACATATCCTAAAGTATTTGTGGTGAAGTTCCAAGTATATATTATATATGGAGTCAAGTAACAATTTTAGGTTGTTTTGTATATACAAATTGTAAATGAGGTGGAATACTCCAAAATGTTCTTTAAATATATATATATATATATATATATATATATATATATATATATATATATATATATATATATATATATATAAACAAAAACGTGAACAACCTTACTTGTGTTTGGTTGTGTTTAAAGGGTCAATTACTTTTGACAAACTTAAAAAGTGAACTTTTACTTCCTGCACCTCCCACATAGTTTCTTCGCGCAATCCTTCCTATTTTCAAAATCATCATTTTACCTTTGGAAAAAGTGAATTCTAGATTATATATTGTAGGAACTTTCCAGAATTTACACAATAACATTTTTACAAAACGAATTTTGGAATAGAATTTTAAATGCATGTTCTATAATGAGATTTTCTTTTGGAATGCATGTAATGATGTTTTCTGAAAGGAGTTTCTCAAACACCCATACATGATATTTATTTTGGAAAGAGCTTTTGGGAATGAATTTTTTTCTGCATTTTCTTTCTTCTTTTCATGCAGCGATCTTTTCGTATTCTTCTTCCTTTTTAACACCGGCGATGATAGCAGCCATGTAGCAATCGCGTGCAGTTAGTAATTGTGGGATGCAGGAAAGAAAATAATAGGGTAACACGAATTTGAAATTGTATTTAGACTTAAATAATTTTTATTTTTGTGGAGTTTATTCAACTTAGTTTTAATATATATATTTATTTAATTTGGTTTTAAATTTTATCACTTTTATTTAATTTGGTTCTAATTCTTATCAATTTTATTTAATTTCATTTTTGGATTAATGTTATCTAAATAATTAACTAACAGTAAATAGTGTATATCATTTATCATTTTTTTTTATTTATTAAATTTTTTTAACTTTTAAAAAAATGTTCATATATTAAGTCAACATCAAGTCACATATCATGATCAATATATCATCTTTATTAATTTTATTTAATTTAGTTCCATTTTTTTAAAATAGAAGAATTATCAGTTTTCTCTAAAGTGAGATTAAAATTAACTTTTATATAAACATTATATTAATATTTTTATTAAAATTCACATTTGTATTAACTATTTTTATTAATTTTTAAAACTGGAAAGTAACACTATTGGTTTAAAATTTTGAAGAGGTTAAAAATCACATGTGAAATTTTAATAGATTAAGAGATTAAAAAGTGAAAAGTAACGTTATTATTTTATATGATTTTTAACTTAAAAATTTAAATTAGTGGTACTAGTCCTTATTTTTTAAATTTTTATTTTAATTTTAACCCAACTGTAAACCTAAACCAAAAATATTTAATAAAGATATGATTTTTAATAAAATTATCAATATAAATTTATACAAAATTTAAATTTTGTATTAATTCAAAGAGAACAAAATTTCTCTATTTTAAAAAAAAGTTGAGACTAAATGAAATAAAAAAATAACAAATATTATAATCAAATTTAATTTAAAATGTTGACTTTGACTTTTGATACTAATACCATGTGATAGACACAATTTATTATTCATTAATTATTTAAATGACATTAGAAAAAAAAAATCAAATTAAATAAAATTTATTAAAAATAAAAAAAATAGGATAAAATTAAATAAACTCAGTGAAAATAAAAATAATATATTTAAGTTTTTTTTTTTTCAACTATGAGATGGAGTTTGAAACGTAATTTTTTATGCATATAACTTATTTGATTTAAATAAACTTTTTCCTTTCGTTGTAGATTTATTTTCATACTTACTCAAATTATAATTTATATATTTAAGCTTAAGTGAGTTTATAACATTATTAGGTCCGTGTTCGTGTTGTAAGTGTATCCAAAGTCTAGAACTATGTAATTCAATTAATCGAAATGATATGATTTTTGCATAGAAGTTCTACATAAGAGTTGAACTTCATATGAAAATGATAGATAATAAAATATTTATTTTAATTTTATTTTATATTTATAATAATAATAATAATAATAATAATAATAATAATAATAATAATAATAATAATAATAATGCATAAACAAATATTTATTAACATTTTTATTTTTAATGTTATAAATTATGTATATACAAACCATTATAACGATTATTTAGATAGTGTTACTTGCATTAGAGCCTATAATAAGCTCAAAAACTAAAAACAGTAAAAGATATATTTTTTATCTTCTTTTTTTTTAGAAAAATAAAGTCTTATCAGTTAAGAATCACACAAGTTATACCACGAGTCTTCGGCAATAACGCCAAAAACTTGTTAAGATTCCGGCAAGCGTACCGAATCGTATCAAGTAATAATAAGTGGTAAGACCAAGTATAATTTTCCTAGAGACTCGTAGGCCTATACCGTTGGAAAACAAGTAGGCTTCGTTTCAACACCAAGAGGAGGGGTGAATTGGTGACGTTTCAAAATCAGAGTCTTTTTAAAATCTTTTTCACAAAGTAGAAACCTTTGCACAATTTCTTGAATCACAAGGAATGAAAATTCAAGTGCAGTGAAATATTAAAGTAGACTACGCAAATTACAGAGTCAACTGAATGTAAAAGAGTAGGGATAGAAAATTCAAACGTAGGTTTTTACATTGGTTCGGCCTCAATGCCTACATTCAATGTCCTTCCAAACCCAGGAAGTAAATGCACTATAATGTTCAAGGTTTTTACAACAAGGCTTTTATAGAGACCTCCATGTCAAAAATATAAAATACCTCTCTATCCGAGTATTGTCTCCCAAAGGACTCTTAGGCCTAAACGTTCATGTGATTAATGGAAATCATAAGACATGAATAAATAATAAATTGAGTTTTAAATGCAAAACAAGAAATAAACATGTATGCAAAGATTTTGATCAATTGGCAAGAAAAAGATATGGATGAATAGTGTTGTTGGGGTTTACAGTTTCATCCTAATCTACTCTCAAATATCTACTATTCTTATTAGATTCAACTTTGTTATCAATGTTTATGCAACTTTCTATTTTACTCTAAACCCGACCTCTCGGCGAAAAGATCTTAATCACAATTATTAGTTTACTATCTCTAGTCTCCCTAGCAATTATTCATGAAATACACACCGAAGCTTGAAGCAATTGACTTTCGTATTCCTATCTCTAGGTAATTTTTCATTATCAAGAGAAATTCTTCATGTCTATACCTAACTATACATCTCCATATAGAAAGAATCAAAGATGATGCATTTGAATAACGTCTTAAACAAAGCATTGGCAAGAACGGAAGAAAAACTCAAACTATTGAATAACACAAGTATATGAATAAAATAAGAAATTCGATATAAGAAAGTTTCAAAGAATTACATCGTTCCCCAACAACAAAGGGCTTAGTTCACCATAATCATGGTGAAACTAGATGAATTGAATGGAAAAAAGATAAAAGATAACCCTAGATTTGTAAAATTAGAGCTCTCGCATCCAAGATTCGCCTCCAAGGTGTGAAAATTGTGTTTCTGCGTCCTTTTTGCCAAAAGATCCATGCCCTGGGTTGTTCTGGTCTTTAAATAGGGTAGAAAAATAACAGAAAACGGGTCCAGGCCCAAAACAAATCATAAAAATAACAGAAAACTAGCCCAGGTCCAACAGTGCATCGCCCGGCGGTGGGTGTGACACCCAGAATGGCCCCCAGCACTGTCCAGGGCGAAAAACAGTGAAAAACTGGTTCCAATCCACCGCCTGGCGCTCCCTGCGGCACAAAAATACACTCTGGTCAACTTTTCAGCATTATGGCCAATTGGTTGACTTTTCTGGTTGACTGGTTGACTTTTCTACATTCTTTTTTACTTTTCTGCACTGTAACTCCTGATACTTCAACCCTTCTTCCAAATCATTCAATAAACCTACAAAATCAAGGGAAAACTAAGCATAAAACCAACTTTGACTCTCTTGTTCTCTAACTTAAGAAAAATGCATGATTTCAAGCTAATTCTAAGTCATAAAGGGTGTGATTTAATATCAAAATTAAGTATGAAAATAACATTTTTTTCAACCGTTATCACCTCTAACCAAGATATAGTCAATACAAACAACAAGATTTGCAACAAGATATCCCCTCTTCTACAATCTGCAACCCACTTTAAACAATCCTCAAAGTGTCCAGACTCCACGAGTCATCCCCTGTAATCACAACAGGTACAACAACAACAATCTTTACAAAGATTGAGAGAAATCTTGATCAGCAAGCAGGCACCACAATCTGCAGAATTCGATCAACTAGTAAGCACAGAAAAATCCTCCTTCAGAACTTCTTCAAAGAATGATCACCATGGTCTTCTTGATGAGTTCTTAGAGCTCTTGATCACACAGAATCAATCTGAAACAGGAAATGAAAATTTTCAGTTCAACCAAAAGTTGTGTGATTCATCAGGTCTCGTTTATTTATGGATTTCTATAAATGAGACGTTCCTATAGTCGACTAAGCTACTAATCAAGTCGACTGTCTCCTGACAGTTATAACAGTTAAGTCAAACTAGTAACAGTCAAGTCAAACAATTTATTTCACAATTAATAATGTTGACTTTCAATCAGTGTTATAACAAACTTTTTAAAATATAGTCGTTACTGTTCACAAGCATAACAAAATTTCAAAACAAACAGCTAACTGAGTCGAATACAAAAAATCATCCAATAATGTATTTTTATATAGCTCATAAAAATAATAGGGAACTAGCACAGGTCCACGCTGACAACGCTAAGTGCTAGAATTGCCGCTCAGCGGTAGGCGCGATACTTAGAATAAAGCTCAGCATTGACGCCCAAGCGAGAAATAGTGGACTCTACTGAAGACTCTGGCGCTCAACGGTAAAAGTGACGCTCAACGGTGGTTGTGACACTTGTATTTCCCCTCTGCATTGGCGCTCAAGCGTCAGACTGTGAACTCCATAATGAGGCTGGTGCTCAGTGGTAGAAATTGCACTCAGTGTTATCTGCGATTCTTCTTTTATGCACTTTTCCTGCTTCTCTTGAGTCCAACTCCTTACTACTTCAACTTCTTTCATCCAATTCATGTTAATTCATGCCAAAACAAGGAAAACCAAACATAATACCAATAATACTACCTTCAACTCTCTTATTCTCTAAATTAAGCAAAAAAAGCATGATTTCAAGCTAGTTTCTAAGTCATAAAGAGTGTGTTTAATATCAAAATTAAGTATAAAAATAACGATATTTCAACTGTTATCAACAACCCTAAAAACACCTCCACATGCAACAAATTTCTTAAAAGACAAAAAAAAAGACAACATAACCTATTTTATTCAAGATTCTGATTGAGTTGGATTGTGGACCTCAACACCAAGAGTCTTATGGCGTACTCCAATATTCAAGCAGATGAATGATGAAGTTAGAAATCTAAATACAAGACAGAGGAGAAGGTTAGAAATGAGTTTAGAGAGATAATGGATTTTATAAAAATGAACTTTTGTTCATAAAAAAAATCTATTTATAGTTTTAACATTTTATTATTAAGACATTCTAATGTCATCTTTTGAAAATCATCAATGATTTTAAACTATTTTCTTGATTCTCATACACATATCTTATTTTGAACATTAGAAAGTTTTTGCATGCATCACATTCCACTGTGACATTAGAGAAATATTTACTTGACACATTTCCACCTAACTAGTGTTTAGAAGAGTATATCTTGGACTAAAGAGTTCAGAAGTGCTTCTCATAATATCATTCTATGATGTATCTCGGTCCTATAAGAACAATTCTGCATGAATATAAAATTGTCAAATTTGAAAAAAATTATGCTTTTAACAATTCTTTTGTATAACATATCTTTAATATTTAAAAAATAAATAAAGTGGCATCATTCTTCTTTTAAGACAACCTAATACAAGGTCTCATTCTTTGGAGTTAGCTTCGTTTTGCACGCATCCATGATTCAATTGGTACTGAGGGAGTATAAAGTTTTGAGACAAATATTGTGCCAAATTTTAATTAACACTTTAATATAGATGTTGGAATGCATCAAGTAGTGTTTGATACACAGTGAAACTGAGTTTACAATCGACTTGAAACATGCTTTCTCAAACACAAACAGAGTATTTTGATTGACCCTGTTTTTCACAAAAACAATATATTCTTATTTACCTTGTTTTTCATACAAAGAAGTGTTACATTGTATAAAAAAGAAAAGAAAAATACATGGTATTTGGCACACTCCTGAATATGCAAACAGCAACAACAACAAAAATCGCTGCAATCCAACATAGTATTAGAGAAACTATAACAAAATGTGTTTAAGGTATGCTGGTAACCTACAACTATGAAGATGAAGACCATGTTCTTCCTAGACTGGCAACCTTGAACCCTGAATCCAGTAACCATCAATCAAATTCTTGATACAATCCAAAATTGCTCGCACAACCAAACTACAGAGCTCTTGGTAACAGACATAAACAATCAAAGCCAAAACACCAACCCAACCCATCACACTAAGCCAAGGAAGGAGTGAAGGTATAGTGGTCAAAACCAAAACTGAAGAAACACTTGCAATCACCACCATGATGCAGACTAAGATTATCATGAAGTTGTCACTACTTTCTGGGAGCATTGTTCCCAGCAGCCACATTAAGAAGTAGAGCACAATCATGAAAACCATAACCGTCATCAGATTGGAGTGTTCTGTTAATAAAGCTTCTCCCTTTGGCGTGGCTATGAAAGCTGTAACTCCAAACAACCACTTGAACAATTTGTCTAAGATCTCTCGTAACTCCATGAATCGATTCAGCTCTTCCTCTCTGAGACATCAAACAAGAATGTTAGAACACCCCATCAGCAGAAAGTAGAAGACTGTGATCAATAACTTACCTCGTCGGAATTGGATTCACAGGCCTAGAATTCATGGCTGACGGCTTTTTCCTTGTGCTCTGAACTTCTTCGATATCAGTAAAAGTTTGTATGCATTTTATATATATAGGAATCTATATGAAACAGGGGAGACAGAAGCTCTTACGAATTTCCTATTAAACGTATTAAACGTATAGTACGTATTTAATTAACTAGTCAAATTGGTGACCCCACTTTATCTGATGAAAAAGAAAAAGAAAATAATTATAAGAATGCGAAGAGAGAAAAATAAGAAGACCTTTTAGTTTTGAAGATGGTTGAAACCGTATTAAATTTAGCCAGAAGTATAAAACGCGCCTTGACATGGAACAGCACTATGTTCTAAGTTTAGTTGTGTTTAAGTTGCTTTTACCGGTATTATACTTGAAAGTATAAAACGTGGGTGTGCATACGAAATTGATATGATCTTTTATTAATTTTTACTTTTTTAAAATAAAAAAATTATTTTTTATAACTATTTTATCTTTATAATGTGTCAAATTAATATAAAAATATGTAACTTTAACATTATTCATTTATTTAAGTTTGTAACATAAAAATACTATTGTTTAACATATATTTGATTTTAAAAAAAATGGATTAAGTTAAATTTAAAATATGTCTTATAATTATATCTTATTTTAGGGAAAAATTAAAATATTTATTTAATAGACAACGGGACCTTTCAAAACAATGTTTTTATTTTCATTAGTAAAAAACTTGGCTTCTAACTATCATAAGTGTGAAACGCTTTTAAAGAAAGAAGAGATGAGAAAGGGAAAACGAATAGTTATATTAGAATGTATTATAGTGTGAATATATTTTACATTTTTATTAATCGTAAATTGTCACCGTGAGATTCGTATTTTTTTAAAGTATTTAAAATTCATATATAGAGCTATTTATGATGAATTAATAGTGTAAAATTGTATGCACTTTAAAAATATTGTAAAAATAAAGCACACAATTCTTTCGATTTCGTTCTATTTAAAACTATGTTTAATAGGTCCAAAAGTTCCTATGTTTGAGAGTTTGTTTTAATTGGGTCTTTCAATTTTAGAAGTGATCAATTAGGTCCCTAATTTGATTAATTTGATTCAATAAAAACCTTTCAGTTAAATGTATTTAACACCGTGAAATTTTTAAAGATGTGGCACACAGACGCTTCCAGGTAACACTGTTTTAAGTGAGGTGGATTATAAAATTTTAAAAATATTAGCAAAATAGATCTAGGGTTCTCTTTCATGAGCAAGAGACCCACGCTCACCTCCACCGTTCAACAACTCTCTCTCAGTCTCCGACCAAATGGCCATCGCATGGGTCCTCCATCCAGTCCGAAACATCGCCAGCGACGCGAAGCGCCACAGGACCGCTGTTGGCCACCGCATCGGATCTTCTCCTTTCTTGCTTTTCGCGGGCGAGAGAAGAACTCGCCTTCCATTCGCGCCGCACTCCAGTCGTCGCCTCCCGAGCCACGAACCAGGGTCACGTCGGCGGTGCGACTCGCCGCCGGAGCTGTCGCCATTCGACCCAAGGCGTCGCCGACGTCAACCATTATCAACAAGACTCGTCCACACGCGAGAGTGAAAGTTCGTGGCTCGAACCGAGACGAGTCTCCACCGCCACGAACGAAACCACCGTCGACGAAGATGGCTACCGCTGCCCTCACCGGAGTTCGCTTCCTCACCGGCGTCACCAACGCCGCTCTCTTCCCTCTCCGTTCGAGGGTTTTCTTTCTTTTTCCTCAAACGCCAGGCGCCTCCAACAGCACCGTCGCCGGTGTCGGGTACGAAAGTGCATTTTCCTCCTTCTTCCTTTTCTTTGAAAGCTGCTTATTGATTGGTTCATCTACTGATTGTTGTTTGACTGCTGGGCTTGAAAACGATGAGTGTGTTTTGTGTGCGTGTGAGTGTGAGTAAGAGCGGGATGGACATTTTGAGTTAATCTGATTAATGTTGTAGCATAACAACATTGAGAGGGATGCTAGTCTGGTGGGATTTTGTTTTACAAGCCATTGAGGACATTGAGCATGGAGCTCGAAATGTCAATCTGTCATCCCTAATGGAAGATGTTGGGTATAGTAGTTGTTCCATAGGCAAAGCTTAGAATCTGGGATTTGGTTTGCTCATTCTGCTTGATGGATGTAGAAGATGGTGTAGCTACAACGTATGATCTGCTGGAGAGGAAACAAACTACCTTTGTTGTTTGATGCTATCAAACCCACTGCACTGTTGTTTGATTCTTTTCTTGTTTTGATTTCTTATGCCAGCGAATCAAATCCGATTGAGGATCACTTGGTAGGACTATGATTTGTTGTTGTTGTTGGATGTTGTTTAGATATGTTTTGTCACAACACTATGAATCCCATGTTTTTAATTTCGTCAGTCTCTGGTCATGACCTAATTTTCTCCATTTGGCCTTGTTTTGATGATGACGAAAGGGGCATTTGGAGCTTCTGAGGTGTCGTTGCTGCTCTTCCAGAGAGGGGAGAAGGTGAGGAAGAGAAAGGGGGTGAAGATTTCCACGTCAAAATATTTTACTGTGCCACGTGTGATTAAATGTCAGATCACTGTGTTACAAAACAAAAAAATTTAACACCGTTAACTAAAATTAACGGAAAGGCTCTTATTAAATAAAATTGACCAAATTAGGGACTTAATTGATCACTTCTAAAATTGGAGGACCTAATTAAAACAAACCACCAAATATAGGTATCTCTGAACCTATTAAACCTTAAAACAATGAAAACAATAAGAAAAGAAAACATGGAATGTGAGACTCTTAGATGAATATTTATTAACGATAGAGAAATTAATTACAATAAAATATTATAAAGAAGCCCTTCAAAGAAAAACTCTAATTAAATTAAATTACTCTTATAACTGTTTGATAATATTAAATTTCACAAACTTAATAGCTAAATATTTTTCTATAAAGTTAATAATATTGTACATCAAATTTCAGAACTGAAAAATAAGTTCTATAAAGGAAGTCATCATGGTTTGTGATTTAATTGACACATTTAATTTTCGATAAAATTGCACTGAAAACGTATTTAGATAAAAAAAAATTGTTAAAGGGAATAATTTATTTTTGTAAAGAACTTAAAGTGTTTTATAACAAAAATATATTATTTCGGAAAATATTTTAAAATTTTATTAGAGATATTGGATTATTTGAAATTAGATAATTTTAAATTTTGTTTAAAAAAATTGAAATTCTACTTATTTTCAAATTGAAGTGTTTTTTCTTGTATTCTTTGCTGAACACATTTTGGTTTAACTATCATTAATTAAACTAAGATGAAGAAATTTTTAGAATGATTATTTTTTTTTATTGATGTCAACTAGTTTTTTTTTGTTTTCATTGGTGTTGATGAGAGATATTGTTTATTTGTTGTGTTAGAAATGTTTTTATTCTTCTTGTTTAAATACTCTTATTTCTCGCATAATATTTATCAAGGTTGCTTAACCATATTAAGGAGACTTTAAAAATAGGAATGATAATTTGGAAAGGATAGGTCTAGAAAAAAAAAAAAAAAAGTGTGGGACAGAGAGAGAATTTTAGCTTGTTAGTCTCTTTAGATCCATCTTGTATAATTCATACTCCATGTGAATAATGATGGTTAACCCGTATAATCTGCATTTACTTAAATTTTTAAGATTAGGTAGCACCAATGCAACACATTGTGTGTATTTCGTCTAAGCAAATGATTCATTCATGTATGCTCTGCATCCTATCCATAAGTAACTCTCTCATTTGTGTTTCTTCCGTTATTTCAATCATGTTCAAAATTATTTATATTTTCAATATACATATACTTAAAAATGAGAAATTATAAGAATATTACTTATTTTAAAAAATGAACTTATAGAAATTATTATTTCTACTAATTTAATTAAATAAAAATAGAGTTATTAAAATATTGTAACATAATATTTTACAGAAAAAAAATTATAAAAATAAATAAATTTTATGCTATCCGTTGGATAAAAGAATTAGTCCGAGTAGCATGAATGAGAGTGGTTTCTCCTAAAAAGTAATAACTGGTGATTAAGGTGAGGAATGAGAATCACCAGATTCTGATATTAGTGACCCTCACCATCCAGAAGTACTTGGCAGTGGAGGCGGAGAACTCGGTCCTGAGAACACATGTTGTTGGAAGTCTCACATCGACTAGAGATAAAGTCAATTTATAATATATAAGTGAAGTGCAAATCTCACATTACAAGCCGGTTTTCTAGGCTTGAGTTAGGCTTACACTTCTTAATATGGTATTAGAGCGGTTATAGTTTATACTAACGATATTTCTTTTTTCTTGGGCATATCTATTTCATCCATTATCGGACCGCTATCGGACCACCGATTTCTACTATCACACTCTGGTGGACGCAACCAATGGTGTCTTTGGGCGTCCGGCCTATCTCCAACCTCCTTCCTTGAACTCGAGGACAGTAGCAACTTCTTTAACAACCCTTTCAATGCCAACCACTCATGGCTTCTCTAGATATGTTGTACTTCAACGATTTAACGTATAGGTACAGAGAACAATGTGTGGTGGTGGTCGAGGAAATAACTCTCCTTCACGGTAGTTTGATTTGAAACTTCTTCCAAAAAATTTATTTTGTATTTCAAAGAGCTAGCTTTAGATTGCATTTCATATGTTTTGGAAAATTTATTCTAGAAATTTGTTCTGACAAAAAAAGCCTCTGTAAAAGATTTTCAAAAGTGATAATCTAGAACGTCTTGTGGTCGTTTAAAAATTATGAGAGTGCGGTTAGAAGTTATAGAGGTTTAGAAAAAAAGACATATAGGTTATCAGAATAGAGATATGGGTCCATAAAATTGCAGCGGTTCATTAAAATGCAAAATCTTAAATCTATTACAATCCAACTTACTTTTTTTTTTTCATTTTTCATTTTCCTGAAATTTTTGTTGTGTTTCTTAAAAGAATTGCAAGCGTTTTAATTGACTAAAAGTATTTTCTCTTAAATTGTTTTAAAAACTACAATAAAAAGGTAAATTTAAAAAGTTAAGTTTATTTGGACTAAAATTAGATATTGCCTTAAATTGCATAAACCCATCCCTTTCATATTGAAATCTCAAATTTGATACTTGATAAATACAACAATGCAGTTAGATGAATATAGATTTTTGTCTGCAAAACGATGATTTAATATGGTTTAAAATTTGTGGGCTAAACCCACACAAACCCATCCAATAATAATCTCTATAAGAAACACTAATTCTATAAAATATTGATAGTTGCATATTTCTTCAGAGGATAAATTAAAAAATATTTTATCTTATCATATTTATCAGAAATATTAAATTTGGAAACAATCATTCTAACATACATAATACTAAACAATTTCAATTTTATATTCCCGTGATATAAAAGAAATATAAAAAAAAAACTTAATTAATAATAATATAAAGTAGTCAGGTGGTCCAATCTTCATTGACAAATATTATAGACTTTATAACAACTCATTAAATAAAAACACACATGATTGTGGAGGGAAGATGAATCATCCATGTATAACTATAAAGCTTGAGTATAAAGAACTATACAATGAGGCCTTAGGGAAGAAGCTAAGACATGTGACATGCTATGGAAACTAAATGTACTTCCATCAACATAACACTTTGCTTGAAAAATGATGCATAAAGGATAATTTGTACCATAAAAGGATAAACATAGGAACTAGAACATGTATTATGTAGTGAAGAAACAATAAGCCATATATTTTAAGTGTAGAGTGGCATGGAAATTGTGTGATATGTGTAGTAAGTCGGTTGGAATTAACACAATAAACACTCTCTACTAATACAATATTTCCCACCAGTTTGGATTACAACAGAAAAACAAAGAAAACATGATTTCGAGATGTATTTGGGTGTTTGGAAAATATGGGAGTGTAAAAACATCATTTTTAGGTTAGACGATATAAATACAAATGAGATTTTCTATTTAATTGAAGTAAATGCTTGGACATGGATAATAAACAAAATTACAAAAGTAAAAACTTTCATATTCAAAATGGTGCATAAGTCCAATCTAGTACATAAAATTCATAGGGAAGGATCTAGAAGGGGAAGATAAGATACTGAAATTCCTTTCAACTAAACACGGAAATTAAATTTTTATGTGAACTAGATTGTTAAGAGAGGACGCATGAAGAATAGGTAGTGAAATTCTGAATGTGTTTTTCTGCACATAAATTCAAAGGAGACAACAACAAATGCAAATAGTACATAAAGTGTAACGAAAACATGTTGTAGGAACAATAAAGAAAAGAAATACTATGGCGATATTTTAGAAAGAAATTTGTTAGTTACTAATACACCAATGCAAACAAAATATATAACTTTGCTTAATAACATTAAGTTTTAAGAAAAATGAATTCTTTCAAAATACTGTAACATTTTTTAAATTATCTTACAATTATAGACTTTGATTCTAAGATAATTGAAGCTTATACCTTTACCTCATGAGTATAGGTTTCGTTTATCTTAGAACCAAAGTTTATAATTGTGCTAATAATTTCAAAAATGTCATCACGTTTTTGAAACACTTTATGCTAGGTTTCAAAGTATATGCTTCCATTCTAGATTAAAATGAAGCCTATATCGTGACTACATGAGTATAGACTTTTGTTACTTGAAAAAGTCGAAGCTTATACTCATGAAGCCAGGTATAAGCTGAGTATAAGCTTCAGTTTGTTACAATCGCTTGGTGAAATGTTTACTTGTGGACAAAAACCAAGAAGGAGTTAATTGGTTTAATTAGTAAAAATTGTGTCTTTTAAAAACTTTCTTTTATATAAAATCATTTTATAATAAAAATCGATTCTTTATAAATAAAAATAATAAAGATAAAGAGTGTAGGAAAAGAGAAACAAGAGATGAACAACACATTCTTTCACAGAAAGGATGAATAACACCTACTTTTACACATAAAGGATGAACCACTTTCCTAGTAACAACATAGCAACAACAGTAGCACTCAATCACTTTAGATACACTTAGTGAAAGTTCTTTCTCTACCCACACTAAGTTTTCCAAGCCCCTTTTCACAAACACAATGAGTTTCTCTAGGTGTCATAACTCTAAATCTCTGAGTGAAAAGGTTAATTTGAAATTACGTTTAGGTAAAATATATATAGAATCTTATTTTTAAAATTAAGTCAAAAACTGAAGAGTATATTCACAACTACCACTGGTAATCGATAATCATAAATAATAATCAATTATTCTAGAAATCATTTCAAAAAATATTTTCCAACTATGATAATCGATTATCAAAAGGTGATTATCGATTATCACAAAGATGCTTCTTAAAACTTATTTTTAATTGGATAATCAATTATCATTAGTGATAATCGGTTATCATTGAGGTTTTTGTGAAAAATAAAACTTTCCTTGAGCGCTCTATTACTTAAGTTTTTCCTATTGATTCTTGATCTACTAATTTAAATAAAATAATTAAAGACTTCAAAAACTAAATTCTTAAGTCTTCAATGTATCTCTTGAATCCAATTATTCTTTAAATCTTTAGCACTTCTCCATAAGTCATCATCATTAAAACTCTTATATTGAATCAAGATTTTCATCTTCTTCTTTTGTCAACATGGTATAACCTAGAACCAAAGCCTACATCAATCTGTATATGATAAATTTGTGAATTTTCCAACCCTCGAAAGATCATGTTTCATAGAGTCGCTTCATTCTTCTTCTCCATTGCTGTAATTGTTTTTTCTTCCATTATAACCTTTGTTGAGGTATGCTTTTGTCTTCATTATCGTTTATCTTTGTTCTTATTTCTTGTCCATTTCTTTCTTTTGTTCTTGTTTTTCTCTTCCTTCTCAAAACATTGTTTTTATTCTCATTTTGGTGTTATCGCTGCATTATGGTGCTCATTGTCATTTTTTCACACTCGGGAATCGCAACATTGCAAGTTTGTGTTGGTCTTGGTTTGTTGCATTTGGGACACCACAACATTGTTGTTGTCTTAGTTGTTGGTTCGCATTTGAGCAATTGGTATTAGTCTTTCTCGTTCTTGTTCTCGTTCTTGATCATGTTATCAAAACCTATTACTTTTTATTTTTTTTATTTTAAATCGTTTTATGTTTCAGTTGTCTTACAAATCGAAGACTATTGTGGAAGTATAGGTTTCGGTTATGAACCAAAGCTTAAACTCTCATTTTTACTTCGCCTTAATATGTTTCGGTTATAGAACTAGAGTTTAATGACAAATAAATTGGTGTCAAAGTCCTTTGCCATTGTCATTTTGGTGGCCACTGTCATTTTTTCGAGTTGGGGAGTTGCAACATTGCATGTTTGTGTTGGTCTTGGTTTGTTGCATTTGGAACACCACAACATTGTTGTTGTCTTAGTCGTTGGTTCGCGTTTGAGCAGTTGGTCTTAGTCTCTCTCATTCTCGGTTGTATTTTGGTGGCCATTGTCATTTTTTCAAGTTGGGACGTCGCAACATTTCAAGTTCGTATTGGTCTTGGTTTTTTGCATTTGGGTCACCACAACATTTTTGTTGTCTTAGTTGTTGGTTCGTGTTTGGGCAGTTGGTTTAGTCTCTCTCGTTCTCATTCTCATTCTCGGTCGCGTTAATGAAACCTATTGCTTTTATTTTTTTATTTTTTTTAATCATTTTATGTTTCGGTTGTCTAACCAATCAAAGACTATTGTAGGTTTTGATTACGAACCAAAGCTTAAACTCTCATTTTTTACTATGTTTAGATACGTTTCAGTTATAGAATTGGAATATAATGACAAATAAATTGGGGTCAAAGTCCTTTGTTGCATTACTGATATATATAAAAACAAATGCAAATAATATGTAGAGGGAAACATGGTGTAGTAATAGTCTAAGAAAAGAAATACTAGTGTGATATTTTAAAAGAATTTTGTTAATAACTAATATATGCAATAACATAGTATAAACAAAGAAAAAAACAAGGAAAATGAACTTCAAACATACACAAGAGAAAAGGAACGCAAGTGCGATGAGAAACATAACATGAAGGGGACAAACATACTTTTTTACATGTAGAACAAGGAATGTATTAAATTAAATTATCTTTATGTATGTAATTCAAAATATTTTTAAGTTTGTAAAAGGATAAAGACCTCAAATGATCTCTTTATTCATTCATTATTTATAGTTAAAAAAAGTTGAGTTTATTATAATATATATATATATATATATATATATATATATATATATATATATATATATATATATATATATATATATATGGTACTTCAAGCCTCATTTGTCGAATGGTGGAGGTGCCTGTAGAATATTTTCCAACACTCAAATTAATACCTGATAAGAGATTCTGGTCAAATTTGGATTAATAAAGTGAAGGCAAAATATGATTAAAATAGTATTTATAAGCATACTTTGCTGACCATGGGCCTCCATCTGAATATGCCACAGTCATGGGCACAGTGGCTCAATATAGCTAGCTTACTTTTGAGCAATTGCATCTTTTTTTTGGCTAAGTCATTCAATGCGAGAATGTCTTTAATAGAAACAATGAGGTACCGGTAGGCGGTACCCTTTCTTAGTGAGCATTTTCGTTATCAAATAATATATGTATGCTTTGGTGTAGGAAACATAGTACCTAATATTCAGTATTCGGTATCCGCTAATTATCGTTTAACTTAACCCATTTAGAAATACCATTCTCAATATCTTGTTCATCCTTCATATAGTACCTAGTGATCATCCTAACAATTATATGGACTACAAGTTATATGACAAAATATATATATATATATCATCTCATTGTTTTAGATAATTTAGTTAAATGTTGTAATTAGTAAGATTGAGAAGTCTTCCACCCCTTACAATACAATAATAAATGTCGTTTATAATCTAAAACAATTTTAGACAAAAAAAAATATAGTAAAACTCAACAAAAAATAACTACAAGAGATACTAAAAGCACTAAAAAATATGAGGCTTTTTCATGGTAAAACACATCCAGTCCTACAAAGTTACTAAGTTTGTATTCCACATCAAATACGTATTTCTCCTATATTATTCAAGTGAAGTGGTATTTTTTTTATCTCAACACTATATTCAAGATGGGAATAAAAAAAATGTATACGGGTGTTTATATTGCAATTTGGCTTCATTTTAAACTAAAGAAAAAGCAATCAAACTAATAAAAAAAATGTGTGATATGCTTAGATTCGGTTGAAATGCAAATGTAAGGATATATGAGAGTTAAACGCAAAAAACTTGTACCTTGTTTTATGGCTTCAAAGCTCTCGTTACATGCACTGTATTGGAGATTCTAGCTGTCCTAACCCAACTGTTTCTATTTGTAACTTTCATTTCACATGCACGTAACATCACATGCAAAAACTTCACTGTCTAATTTGATTATTTTTAACTTACAAACTTTTATTAGGTCTTATTGCTTTTAAACGTATGGAATGACAAATTAAGTCTTACAAAATCACCCTGTCGTCCCAACAAACATTTCGCCACCTTTCTTTCTCCATCCTCCATTATTTCTTTCTTTCTTTCTTTCTTTTTCAATTATCTCACAATTCTAATTCTCATTCTCATACTAATCATTCATCGCTCCACCGCCACCACTCAACACCGATGGCGCCTCGTCTCTGGTCCTGCTTCCGCCACAAGCACGCAGCCGGATGCCGTGACGTCGACGGTGGCTTAGCGGAGGAGGAGGAGGCGTTGACGGCTGTTGAGGATGGACCAGTGCTGGTGGAGATGTTCACGTCGCAGGGATGCGCGACGTCGCCGGCGGCAGACCTGGTGCTGTCGCGGCTGGGGAGGGGTGACTTCCAGCTGCCAGTGCCGGTGGTGCTGCTGGCCTTCCACGTGGACTACTGGGACTACGTGGGCTGGAAGGACCCCTTTGGGTCGAGCCAATGGACCGTCAGGCAGAAGGCCTATGTTGAGGCCCTTGGGCTTGACACGTTGTACACCCCACAGATTGTAGTCCAGGGTCAGGCCCAACTCTCTGGAAATGACGATATCACCCTCGTCTCTTCCATCACTTCTGCGCCTAGGTTCCCTGCTCCCACCTTCCAGGTTATTTACCATCTCCATGCCTTGCTTTTATGCTTTTCCATTTTTTATTTATTTTTCCTTCAACTTATAATTTACAAACATCGTGAATTTTCAATTACAACTTCATAAATTTTATGTTCGGCTAAACATTTCTACCAAAACAAAAAATAAAAACAAAGAATTAAATGAATACAGATTCTAAATTTACATATGAAATACAAAAATTTCTAATTTACCTTTTCTTGACACAATATTAGAGTACAGATTCTCTGCTTTGTTTGTAGTATCTTTTTATTAAGCTTTCAAAATACATTGATTTTGGTATAATGAAAAAGTTTTTAATATATTTTAAAACATTAAAATCAATATCTATCAATGTTTCAACATAAACAATACCAAAAATAATTCTGCATAGAATCCAAATTCGAAATATTACCTCCCAAAAAATAGCTTAGAAGTTGACTTTACAGATTTTGCCGCTGCTTTTTTCATTGGATAAAGCTTTGAAAACAACTACGCAACTAGTTTTGGGTCAGTAATTGATTCTATTTAGCTAATTCCGAGAAAAAAAATAAATTATAGTGAAATTTATAAACATTGAAAAAAATTATGTGGATAAGGAACTGGTTTTCATATGGGTGTAATGCTCACCAAGTTTTTAGAAGCACACTTAAATTAAAATAATCTTAAACCCGCTTAAAACATTATTGCAATCTTACCCAAAAAATTTCATTATAAAATTCCAATCAAATTTTTAGTGTTAATTCTTCCAAAATCAGTTATCGAGTTTGATTAATTCCAGAGTCTAATCTAAAAATACCCTTTTTAACACAAGCAATAATGATAATGATAATAATGATAAATAATTAATGATGATGATGATGATAATAATAGTGTAAGGATGTGGGAAGACAGTTTGCTTTACTAGGTTGTGAATGCTTTAGTCCATTATCTACTATTTGTTTGGATGATTGCTTTGTCAAAGGGGAAAGCATACTACTATTCTACCAGAAAGCCCGTTTTGGAAAGTATTGTTGGAACCCTTCTGAATTATCGTCTTTTACTTATAAAAAAAGGATATAATATTTTGCAAAGTGACTCTCTTTCCAGCCATTCTTTTCAATAGATTGAAATATCACTGACATACTTTAGTATATTTTTTAAATATTCTGTCATCGATTAAAATTTATTAAAATTACAAATTTTAATGGGATTCACTTTTTATTTAATGATTGCCAACTTAATATTATACTTTGTAATAAAACTTAATTAATAAAAAAGTGTGCTATAGAATTTATTGGTATAATTTATTTAAGCTGGAGAATGTGACCAACCAAATATAAAACGAAACACATAAATATGTTATGGGCGTGAGTAGTGAATTTTTGGCAAGAAAATGCGACTCAAAGTTTAAACAAAAATAGAGGAAAGAAAAGGAAGAACATAATTGAGAAATCCTTTACTAGCTACTTTTGCGGCGTTTTCCTTTCGGCTTTTTATCTGCTTTTCTTTTTTATTGACGTTGTTTTGGCTAAGCTCGTGAATTTAGGTGCCAAAAGATTGATTACATCATGTATACGACTTTGGCATAAGGTAAACCTGAATGAAAGTAGTGGTAAATTCAAAACAGATGTTGACATGCAGGATTTTCAATCACACAACAAGTGGGAGACCCCTGTCCCACCTAATAAATAAATGCCAAAAAGAGGTTTCATCGGTTTAGGAAGTTGTTCTGTTCTTTTCATCATCAAAAACAAGTTGAATCAAAGTCATCCATTTTTTGAAACCTTTGAAAGATTTTCTTCAAGTTCTATTAAAGAAAATTTAACTTTTTCTCACATGAAATCACTTGCTGACCAGGTAATTAAATAAGTTCCAACTTCCAAGGGAATGAACAATGCAACAATTTACAATGTTTCCTATGTGAAAAAGAAAATTACTTTTTTTACTGTTTTTGACAGTTGAATGAAACATTGTTTGCTAGCAGGCAACTTTCAGTAGGCCTACATCATCTTTTCTGGAAGTCAGCCTAAATGGAGCATTGATGACGAATGTGGACAATCACGGAGCAGATGTCATGGTAGCATTATACGAAAGTGGTTTGGTTACGGACTGTCCTAGAGGGGAAAACAAAGGGCGTGTTCTGTCCAATGACTATGTTGTTAGAAAACTTGAAAAGCTCTGCACTGTGGCAGACCACCCTGCTAGGAAGAAAGTATCGGGAATGGTTTGTTTTTCCTTGTGGAATACATTCAACAGCACCAGGTGTGGCCTGGCAGTCTTTGTTCAAACCAAATCACACAAAATTTTTGGTTCACAGACTTTTCTACTGCCAGATGATATATGACACTAATTAATAATTATTTATGTAATTTTCTGCTCACTATCTTGTTCCAGTTCCATCGTTAGACTTATATATTGTGTACATGATGTGTTCTATTTTAGGATATAATTTGTATAAAAGATTGAGATTAATTGTGTCTGAAATATAGCATATAGTTTGTTCCACATGGTACAACACAACGTAATAAAAGTTTCCAAAGACGCATTTTCAAACCCACAAAAGATGCTATCAACTGCTTGTATTTACATGTTGCGGTGACTACAGGGTCGTCGTTTTCTGTAATACATACCCATTGCAGGTTGCTAACATACTCTTAATACGTAGTATGAGTTTAGAAAAATTAAACTATGGTGGAAGAAAGATATGATGTAGGCCTTTACCAAGGATAGTATTGTTCAATGATGATTTATTTTCACCAACCTATTCGACGATGATCTCTGTTTAATCATGACAGATGCACAAAAAATAAGATTTTTATTATGAATGCTGTGTTATTTCAAGATTATTGCACAAGCATATGGCAGTGAGGAATTGCATTTATTATACAAACAAGCAAACTCTACTATGTACAAATCGGACTGATCCTCCAAAGAACAAGAATTTTGACAGTTATACAACGAATCTTTCCACCAGATTGCGTTCTCAAACTACCAATAGGATGCCAACTAATTCCCCCAACAGAGTTCTTTTGAAGCGCATCCAATGATATCTTGATCGTGTTTCCCTTAAGAAAACAATTAGCTGGATGAACAAATTGCGTTTACACCGAATCTACAGCTTGAACTTGTTGCCGGGCCAGATACTTCTCCCTTCTCTCTTTCTATAAACATTAGGAAGCAATTTAAGATGTAAATCATAAAAAATACATTAAAAAAAAAAAAAACCTGAAATGAATAATTCATTCTCAGCTTTTTGCTTTACCCATTCATCAATCACAAGCCCTTCAGCAACAACACGAGGACCTGCCTCCGCAGGAGGCTTCTTCCGAGCTTCAACTGCAGCATCAGCTTCAGCTAACTGTCTTTTCAGTTTTTCCAAAGCCTAAAATCACCAGACTGTTATTTTTGCACATTAATCCAGTATACCTGTGCTAGGACAATTTGCAGAAAAGTTAGACTTACCGGACTTTGCCGTTCTGGATCTATAAACACAACCCTCAATATTCGTTCCACTGCCACTAGATCCTTTTGTTCATCAAACTGCGTCACAGAAGCCCAAAGGCCAAAGTTATTTATTTATTTTATCATCAACAAGTAACCTTGAAATCATTTGCCAAAAGCATGAATAAATGAAACAGATTGTAATCAATAAAACATAAGTATTACAACGGAAATATCCTATAAACAAATATCTATGAAGAGATAAATGTTGAAGATTCATAATAACTAGAAATATGACCTTATTATAATAAATGTTATATTCAAACATCACCTTCCAAGCTAGTTTCATGAGGTTTAATTAGACTTGATCCACTCTCTAAAATTAAAATCCTATTCAGAAGTTCAAGTTCGGTTTTCTTGCCTGCATATTTACTCGATTCTGGAATTTGTGTGAAGTCTCGTCATTTCTGCTCCTCTTATTATGTGAGTCTACTTTTAACTTTTAGATTCCCTTCACCCCAAAAAGATAATTAATATGATCGTTCATGATAAACTAAGTAATGATAGTTCAATTCATCCAATACAACATCCGATTTACTCCAAAGACCAAGCAGTTGAGAATAGTAAATACATCTACAGGTATGTTCTACCTAGATTGCGAATCTGTTGATCTAAACTCTTCCGTTTGATCGTATGTTTTGTCTAGTATTTAAAGGATATTCCATTAACCGGAGTCTTGAAATGCCTGTGCACTATGACTTCTCCAAATTTCCCAAACATCCTGTGTGGCTTCCAATTGGCCCAATTTTGAGAAGCACGCCGGTATTACCATGTAACTCAAGTCCTGTATCGACTGTTACCGCAAACAACCAATCCATTCTCCCCGTATGGCTTTAAGGAGAGAACATAGCTTGAGTTTTGGGCAAGTATATCTACCTGAATTCTTTTATGCTGTAAATAATATAAACCTAGTTAATATTTTTCTGCTCTGTGAATTTAATTCCCTTCTTAGCAAGGCCACAGCACCTACCCTCCACCTCCAGACAGATACTGAAAACCATAAATGGATTCGTGTTAACGTGTTGTCTCTAGCAAACACGTTAACCCACTGTAGTGAGATATGTCAGACAATTAAAGTATAGGTTTTCCTTACGTAGTTAATTTCACATCTAATTCCCCAAACAGAATAATCAGAAAGTACAGGTTAGGAGGCAACCCGAAGGGAGAGGCTGTTGAGATATGTCAGAAAATTAAAGGAGACTTTTTCCTTACCAAGTAAATTTCACATCTAATTAACCCAACAGAATAATCAGAAAGTACAATTTAGGAAGCAACACTCTCTCCTCTCCCCCTCTGATGGTCTCTCATCAATAGGAGATTCAATACAACAACATCAGAAGGTACCAAACATACCAGCTCAGGTACGTAGTCCACCCCTTCTTTCACTTTGAGACTCATGATTTTGAACTTCACCCTATGCTTCTGATCCGACAACTTCTCATTGTTCTCAGGTTGCTCCACAAACTTAAACACTGAGTGAGCACCAAATTAGGAAAGAAACATTGACATAAGGCCAAAAATAACTAACAACGTGAATCGAAAAGCAATTTCCACATTAAAAAATTACCAGTTGCAATCAAACTTTCCCCGGGAGCAAGAATCCCACCAGGAGGCCGCATGTAACAACTTTTTGGCGCCGTAGTTTGAAACTGAACCAACAAAAGTAAATCCATCACAAAAGTCAATTACGACAACGAGAAGATACATCTTTTTTTCTATTACACATCACAAACGGAAGCGTTAAAAACGCCTGTCAAATTTAGTGACACGTTTCAACCAAACGGTGTGCATGCAATGAATGATAAACAATTTTATTTTACATTCAAACTACACCAACACGTACGTACGCACCTTGAAAGCAACGTGAGACTTGCTCGTGTTTTTCAACAGAACCGCGCTCCTCACCTGCTTCCCCGGTTCATCTTCAAAACAAACGAAATTTCAGCACAACCGTAAACCAATTGAGAAATAAACAAAGAAACCGAAACCGAAATCGGAATTGGAATGACTTTACATGGAAAGTAGAGGTAACTGGAAGGATCGAGACGGAGCCTCCGGCGCGGAGGAAGCAGCGACCTGGCGACGGACGAGACCGTTTTGGAGGACCTTTGAACGTTCGCTTCGGAATGGTTGGAAGACAACAATCCGTTCCGCGAACTCCAGAAGGGACAGAGCTTGAACAGCCGCGCGTCGGAGCTTGGGTTTTGGCGGCCGGAGATGGCCATGGAACTCACTAGTGAGCGGCAGAGGTAGTGGCGAGGAATTGCGATTGAACAGACAAACGCAGCGTTTTGTCGTTACGGATTGGATTGGAATGTTGCAGAAGAAAACGCAGAAGGAAGAGTGTGAGAGTTTGTTTTCCACTGTCGACGACTTTATGCCCACGCTCCTGCACTCGCAACGTGTCCTTCAGGTAGCGTTTTATTTAATGCACACGCTCTTCCTCACTTATTATTAAACAAAAAAAAAACATATTTCATAATTAAGAGCTATTTATTTAATTTTTAATGTTATTTTATACTACTACTACTATGATATAATTATGCTTGCAAGCAATGTCTCAACAAACTACTCTCCCCATAGATTTTAAGCATTAAATAGATTCCTTGCAACATTATTGTTCACATGTTTTTTTCTTTTTCAAATGAAATTCATTATTAGATACTTTAATTAATAGCATAAAAGCCTCGTCCAAAAAATAAAAGGAAAAAGAGGCTTAAATATATTTATTTTTAATATTAAAAAGGGTAAAATGATTAAAAGAAAAGAGGGATGGGTTAGGATAGAAGGGTGAAGGCATTAATGATGGGAGATTAAGTTAGGTGTGGGTTGATGTAGGGGCATTAACAAATGTGGGCTAGGTTTGTTGGTGTGGGTTTGTTGTTCGTTGGAAAATTGATTATGGGAATTATTATGACATTCCTTTGCTTTATCACAAAGAACCATTTCCCCTATTATTTTCCTACTACTTTCTATACTTCAACAAAGATATTTTATTTATTCAACTTTCACCCTTTCTTTCCATTAAAGCCTCATTGTTACTACACTTTTTCATTACAACTTCTTTTTTTCTCTCAAACCTTCAAACCAACAACCCACTAATTAATTACAAACCCCTTTCCTTTTCTGTTAGTCCAATGTGACTCCCAAAAAGAAAACCAAATATTCAATTAAAAATTTCCATCAAATAAAAATTATAATTTAAAACACCTAAAGAGTAAATAATAGTACATTTTTTTCTTTCAAAATATTTCTCCAAAAAAACATAAAAATTTATTCATTTTTTTCACACATCACTCGTGCCACTTCACTTTCCTCAATCCATTTCTCTCCCCTGGTGCTAAGCATTTATTCTGGAACGTGGCTTCATTTGACGAATTTTTTTCATGCTTCATGTAAATAAATAAATAAAAAAACAATAATTTTAAAAGTTTTCTTTATTTTTTTACTACAAATTTAATTAAATTCCGTATCTCTTTATTATAATCAATATGGTTTTTTGTGAAATTTAGTTATTTTATTTTCGAACTGTCACTGTTAAGTACTTCATTTACTTTCCCGTTATATAAAATTGATAGGAAGTTAAATACCGATAATCGGTATCCTAACAAACTTTTCAAAGACGGTGAAGTTAAGATAAAACAAAATATTATTAAAAAGGAACTTTCATGATGTAAAATATATTCAATAAACTAATTTGCTAGCAAATGTTCCAGCAAGTCACTTCAAGAGATATAAAATTTAATATAAAAATATTAGGTTATCTCAATAAAGTTTTTTAGTAATTTAGGTTTAAAATATTTAAAGTTTAATTAAATTTTATTATCTCAATCAACTTAGAATATTGAATTTTAAGACGTACGTTGTGGAGAATTATGATTTGTGCACCGATGACAACAACCAAAAGGCACAAAAGTTTTCTATAGAGTGTAATAGTAGAAGAGATTATAGAGGCTTAAAAACCGAGAACAACACTCCTGAAAGAGTTTTTAGCTAGTTTTAAGTTCTTAATTTATTGCTTTTACTAACTACTAGCAGTTCTCGACCAATCTTTAATTTTCCAGTTTCATATTAATGTAATTGGTTTCTTCTGCTTTCTTTTTCATTCTCTTGTAATTTCCAACATCGGTTATGTTACAATTTATATATATTCGTCATCATTAATTTTCAAGTTTTGTTTCAATTCAGTTTCCTACCTAATTTTGTTAATTTTGTCTTTTAATTTAAGTCCAACATATTGCATCTCATTTTTTATATTGATTTTTCGCAATTATTTTGTTTACTTCTAAAAACCTCAATCCTTATTCTTTTCAAAAAGAAATTACTCAATGAACTCATGTGATACTACTCCATTTTATCACTGAGATTGACCTTTATACTACATTAATTAAGGAGAAAATATAGTTTTGTTTGATGAAACTTTCGCGACACTAAAAATCATCTATCACAAATAAAAAAAATTAACGTGATTAGGTTAAAATAATTATCTTAGTTCTTTTATAAAATTTTGAGGTCACAATCTACCAAAGCTTCAAATATGAACAAATTCTAATTTTAAATTAAAATTTAAATACTAAAAGATATTTAACTCTTAAAAAATAATTTTATGTATATATAAACAGAATATTTTATTATTTAACATGTAATTTTTATAGAGAAAGTTGCCAAGTTTTTCAATATATACCAAGTTTCTAATACACCTAATAAACTATTGAATTATGGGCAAAACACTCAAATCAATCTCTTGTTTTTATAGTAATTTTCTAAGTTTTTCCTTCTTCGTATTATTCAAGTGAAACTTTCGTAAATACACGTTAATAATAATATATCTTAATTTTATCAAAAGTCTCATAATAAAATATCATTTCCATGACTTTACCAGCATTTTTAAATCTCCATTCTTCATTCATAGCAAATCCTCATTGAATTTTGGACATATGACACATGAATGTCCTATCTCTCCATAATAATAGAACTAAATAGTCATTAGTGTAGAAAGGGTTTTAGACGTCAGTTATTTTGGACTTTTAATGTCACCACCAGAATCGACGTTTATATGGGTGATGTTAATGGAACGTCGGTTTTTTGCAGGGGCGACGTCGATATAGACGTCTGTTTAGAAAGAAGCCCGACGTCTACAAAGACATCCGATAATGTGTTAACTAATGTCTAATCTTGATTTAGACGTCGGTATATAACACTTGGAACGTCTATAAAGCCGTCAAACATTGCATTAACCAACGTCTGTGGGACATCATAGTCGTCGGTTTGTACATTAATCGACGTCTATGAAGTGATTGTTGTGTTTTGGTGCGGTTTTTGTCGTGTCTAGGGATAGCATAGTAGCACCTCCTTCCTTTGCTAGTTTCTTCATGAGAAAAAGTTGCATCTTTTGGACTTCTCATGATATTTCAACCCAAAGACAAACTAGGATCGTTGCCTAGGTCCATTCCGACTACCACTGAAAAAGAATACGGTGAGAATACACCGTAAACTTTTTCGTTGACAGTCGGAATGGACATAGGCAACAACCCAAATTCGTCCTTGGATTGAAATGCCGTGAAAAGGTGCATTACGCTACACAAAGACACAACAAAAAACCCGCACCAAAACACAACGAAAACTCATTTTAATCGGTTCAAATGAGAGATAATACATCAAAGATTACTCTAATCGGAGTAAAAACAACTTTGAATAGTTAAAATGAGAGGAAACTTACTTGGAAATGCAAAGCAGCGGAGAGAAAACACCAGACGATCAAACTGTTGGTTCGCAAACCGCTGGTTCGCAGTGTTATTTAACAAGAAATTAGACATCTGTTGTACACAGAACCGACGTCTAAAATAGAGAATACGTCGGACACCTGACTAATATGACGTCCATTCGATTTAAAAATTAATATTTTTGTACTATATAGATGTCGGCTTTGAGGCATGAGACATTTCGTGGGCGGAAACAAATGACTTTTCACATACCTGGTAGGATTATAGACTTTGGTACCTAAGGCAATTGACGTCTATATGTCTAATAAGTTGGTGAGTAGCATTAATGTCCGCCATATAGACGTTGGGGCCCCGTCAATGTGGTGGGATCCGACATTTATAAGGCTGAAAAGAGTGACTATTCACCTGTCTGGCAGACTTATAGGCGTCAGTTAGCAGTAGCCCGAAGTCTATATGCCTGACAGGTTGGTGAACAACTTTAATTTCTACCATAAACGTCGGGGCTCCCAAGGAACCAAAGTCTATAACGCTGAAGGAAATGACTTTTCAACTAACCGTTAGAAATATAAACGTCAGCTTGGAAGGACCGACGTCAAAATTATACAGACGTCGGAGATTGACCTAACAGACGCCTATATTGCAAACTTATTTACGGAAATGCCACCGGTCATCAATATACGTCGGACTTACCTATAACCGATGTCTATAAGGTGACGTTAATCAGCGTTTTTACACCAATGAGTACTCATCTCGGTTGAAATTTGTTATCCTATTGGTTACAACACTTTTTCATTCCTTGCTTGATCATCACACCCATTAGATAGTGGCACTAGTGATTTACAAAACTTGGATAGTTAAACCAACAAAAAGAAGTTTATGTTCTTACTATAGT
This sequence comes from Vigna radiata var. radiata, assembly GCF_000741045.1. Lineage (NCBI taxonomy): Eukaryota > Viridiplantae > Streptophyta > Magnoliopsida > Fabales > Fabaceae > Vigna > Vigna radiata. The sequence continues at coordinate 704,318 of NW_014542552.1, read as the reverse complement.
CTTTCTTTAATATAATAGTGAAACTAATGGCTTTCAAAAATTGGATAATTAAGCTAACAAAAGTAGTGTATGCTCTTATTAGTCTCTCTTTAATGCTGCAACAAGCAATGTTGATTGTGTTCTACATATAATTTTTTTTTTCTTACTCTCTTGATTTAAACATTAGGTTTGATATCACTATTGATTCTCAAACAATAAAAGAATAATCTTCTAATAAAGCACATCCACCTAAAAAAACACACACATAGACCCATAATTAAATTTAAAATAATTCAATACTTCAATATCTACACACACTCAACAAAGTATTTTATTACTCAACATACAATTTTAACACGAAAAAAAAAAGTGTAAGTTCTCTCAATATACACACAACTACTCAAGATGTCCCAAAAACTATTAAGTTTTAATGAATACACTCACATCAATTTCTCATTTTTACAATAATTTCTTACATTCTCCTTTTTGGTATGCATAATATAGAACTTTGATTAAATACTATGTATGAAAATTTCAATGGAAATTAACACAAGTTTACAAAGCACATCACAATTGTGTTCAAAATTAAAATAAATAAATAAATATAAATGTGAAATTATTTCGGCTTAGTAGTAAAAGTAAAAGGAGAATGCTTCATAAAAAGAATGAATACATTAATTATTAACATTTACCGATAAAAAAATATAAATTTTAATTCAATGAATATGAAGATATGGAAGAAATTGTAAAGGTTGTGAAATATAAAATAAATTTGGGTTGGGAAAAAATATCATGTGATATGTTTTATACACTCATACTTTACAATTTATTTTCCAAACAACTTGTGAAATATGAAGTATATATTTAAAATTTTATTACATTATAATTTATTTTTCAATTTCAAAGTAAATATAACTTTCAAAAATTCTGATAAAACATTTTATAAGACATAATATTATACTTAAAGATTTTAACCAATGATAATTTCGAAAATATTTTATAACAAAGGTTCTAAAAATATCTTTTAAAATAAATTATTATAGAGGTAAGAGTTTCAGAACTTATAATCCTATATATGTTTTTCTCTGTCACATTTCTCACCATAAAGGAGAAATATGATGAAAATAAGAGTAAAATATGATGAAAATAAGAGTCACTCACTTGAAAAAAGACTAATAGATGAATGATTGAAATCATATGGCCACAAAACCATGGGCTAAGGATAGAGGAAAATAAAACATCATGAGAAAAGACTTTATACTTGAATAATAGAAGGGTTAAATATGTTTTTAGTTCATATACTATCAAGTGATTTTGGTTTTAGTCCCTCTTTCAAAGTACGGTACATTTTAGTCCTCTTCCTTAAGAAAACTTTGATTTTAGTCCTCCAAAACTAACACCGTTAAGAATCCATTGACGTAGCTAACGGTAGACTGACACGATTTTTTTTTTGTGTGTTTCTCACCTTCTCTCTCTCTCTCTCTCCCTCGTCTCTTCTTTCCTTCTTCCACCCAACCTTCCCATCCTCTCTCAACCCAACCTCATAACCCAAAGCATTGAACTGACACAGTCTCGTGAACTCCTGCAAGAATTTATCAGTAGAAAAGTTATAAAAAATATATTTTTAATATATCTCACTTTCAACAGCATTAGTCAATTCTGTAATATTATTTACCAGCTGCTTCCGAATTGTATGCAAATTAAGCACATAAATTAAGTTAGAGATGTCATAGATTCACACTCATCAAAATTTATACATAAATTATGTTTTAATTCAATATTTATTATTTATAGAATGTGTATTTCTTGGGGAACATGCTTACCTTCTTCAAAGCTTTCAAATTTGATCTGATTCTTTTAAGCCTAGACCACAACCTTAATTAATTAATCAAAATCAGGAACAACATTAGTTAATTAAGTAAATTAACCAATTTCTTGTGAAACTGGGGTGGGTAGAGATTGGTAACTGTCAATGCCACACCATGTGCCAACTGGCGTGGAGAAGGAAAACAAATTCAACATGTTGTATAACGTAATTCTATGATGTTGAATTTTGCAATTAATAGAAGAAATCACGACTTGTAATGGTGTCGGTTTTAATATTTAATATATGTGTATTCAGGCAAGAAAGAAGTTGACGAAGTTGCTGCAAGGTGTTGTGGAGCTAAAGAGAAGGAGCAACAGTAGAAAAAGAAAGACGAAAAGGGAAATGATGGATTCATTGATGGAAGTGAAAGATGAAGAGGGTAAGCAGTTGGAGGATGAAGACATTATAGACTTACTTCTGGTGTTCTTGTTAGCTGGCACTAGTGAAAAATAGGCCTTAGACAGCGTACATTATGCCACGATTCACCAGAAACCGCGGCATAATGGTGCGCAGTGGCAGTTTTGTAAATAAATCTAACTTATATACCACGGTTCCCCACTTAACCGCGACATATACCCCAATCAACTATCCTCTTTGAATCCACGTCAGCAAAAAAAAAATTAATAACAAGGGAATATGCCGCGGTTGGTCAGAGCACCGCGGCCTATTCCCCTGTAACCTCCTAACATGCCCCATCAGTCAGCCCCTGCAATAAATTGGCAGGGTAATATGCCGCGGTTGGTTAGAGAACCGCGACATATTCCCCTGTCAATTTATTGCAGGGGCTGACTGATGGGGAATGTCAGCAGGTAGCAGGGGGAATAGGCCGCGGTGCTCTGACCAACCGCGACATATTCCCCCTGCTACCTGCTAACATTCCCCAAAAGGCAGTTGGGAGGCAGTTGGGGGATTCTGAACATTGGGGAATAGGCCGCGGTTGGTCAGAGAATCGCAGCCTATTCCCTGATCTGAGTAAATTTTAAAAATTTCAGAGAATAGGCCGCGGTTGGGCGCTGAACCGCGACATATAAGTTAAAAAAAATTTCAAAAATGCCATTAAGTATTATTATTTTTAAATGAATAGGCCGCGGTTAAGTGTAGAACCGCGGCATATTCCCCATTTATGTCGCGGGTCAGTGTAGAACCGCGGCAGATGCTCTTCTGATGGTTAAAAAAAAACTTTGAACAGTTTTCCTACTCACGCGATCAGTTTCAGAAAACGAAAGCATCCTCTCCGCGCCGTCTCCATCGTGCCGCCTCTCTGTTGCGAGCTTTCCTCCATTGACCCAGCCATCCTCTTACACGAGCTTTCCTCCATTACGTCAGCTATACTCTCTGACGCTAGCCATCTTCTCGCGCACCCGTGCTTCTCCACCGCACCTCCGCCGCAACTCTTCTTCTCCGCCGCGCCAACCAGGTTTGAAATCAATATTTGTTTTATGCGATTGATTTTTCTGTTTTGCTTAACCTGATTGATTGGTGGATGAAATGTTCTTGCAATTGATTTCTGGTTTTATGCGATTACATTTCAATAGCAATTCATAGGTGTGATGTTGTGCATGTTGAGTTTGGTTGGGTTGCCCCCAAAAGTTCCCTACAACGCCCAAAAATAATATAAGATGAATGGAAAAATTTTATGGGTTTTTACAAAATATATTAATTGTGACTAAATTTCTTTTGAGATAAAAAGTTTTGATGGTAAAAAATATCATTTATTCTATATTTTTAGTTTGGAATAATACTTTATAATAGGAATTAAAAAGTAATAATAA
>NW_014542552.1:695228-698140 GCF_000741045.1 Vigna radiata var. radiata | reverse complement strand
GTTAAAAATCCATATCGTCCTGAAGGTTCAATGATTGAAAGGTATATTGTTGAAGAAAGTATCGAGTTTTGTTCAGATTACATGACATCAACGAATCCAATAGGAGTTCCTCGCACATTGATGAGTCGATATTTTATACCATTAACTTAGTTTCTCGCGCCGAATTGTGTTGATGATTTGTGCTTAATTCTTAGTTATTGTATCATTTTCACTATTTGGGTTTAATTAGACCAATAATTTATATTTTAATTAATTTGAATTATTTGAGCCTGATTATTCCTATTTTCATTTTCAGGGAAATTTTGGAAATACACTGGGAGACTTTTGGAAGGGCACAAGCAATTGAAGAATTTCTACAATTTCTTTTTAGAATTAATTAAACTTTAATCTAGTGTTTTAAAATTTGTAGACAAATGTTTTATGATTTTGGGCCAATTTTTGATAGTGTAGGCAAAGCCCAAATTTTAAAAACATGATGTGGCATTAGGGTTTTGGGTGGACCCCACCCTCTCAATTTTGTGACTCATTCTCAGACCTAGGGTGGTGTGCCGTCACATACTTTGGGGAATTTTTATTTTTTTTGGCTTGCTTGTTACGTTCTCTGGAAGAGAGGATGATAAGGTGGCTCACAGTTTTTCTTGATGGTCGAATGAAGCATGTTCTTTTCCTTTCATCTTTTTATGAAGCTTGGTATTAATTCTTTGCTGAACGGTCACATTCACATACCTCATGTCCATTTATCTTCTTTAAATAGAAACAATTGTATTTGACTTTGGCAAGAAGAGTGCATTCCNTTTCTTTTGTTGTTGTTGTCTCGNCATTTCACAACCAAATCACATTTGCCGAGAAGTATGGTCATGGATAAGGGGGAAGTAATAAGCAAGACCTATTCCACCTTTTGGTTGAAGTGATAGCTTGATGTAGATGGGTGTACACGTTGCTTGAAAAAAGTACATTCTCCATTTCTTTACTTTAATCAATTAGTTGGTTATCTTAATTTAGGGGTCATGGCTGCTGCATTTTACGACACCTCTTTTGCTTTGAAATGATGAAGAAGTAGATTAGATTAGTAGGAGATGATGGGACATTTGAAGGCAGCAGATAATTAATGTTGATGGAAGGAAATAGCTCTATTTAATTGCAAGAAGAAGAGAGGCACACGTGAATGATTGTCTTCGGAAAGCCATGTTTCAATTGATGGCACATTTGCTTTAATTTCATTTGATGAATAGCATTGGGAGCTTCTCGGTCCAGTGGGTATTGATTGAAACTGGCTGGTTGCAAGGGACACGTAAATCAATTTGGCTAAGCCTGCACCAAAATGTTCTTTGAAATTGGAAAGGAGATTAAGGAAGCCCACGGATTCAGAGTATGAAACGCACACTTGCAGGCATTGATGGTAGCTTGAGTGATTGATTGGCGGGTCCGGTTGAGATAAAAGCTTTAGTTGGTCCTTGATTTTATTCCATTTAGATTGAAGTGTCAATTTGTTGGATTCAATGATGTTAAATGAGTTGGATAAATTCTTGACAGCCATGGGTCCATTTCTTTGCCTTGGGAAGCGTTGATTTCCTTGGAGAAATTCAAGTGATCAGCAAATTGGATGTTGCAACCAATTTCAATTAAACAAAAGCTAGTGGTGTCACGTGCTGTATGGAGAAGCAAGCATGATCAACCATGTTGATGGCAGGAGGTCACGGCCAGAGGGTGAATTTTTGGGCCAATTGCAATTTCAATTTATTTAGTAGAGGTAAATGTGGTCCCCTGAGTCAGAAAAAAAATATGTTGTTTATTTACTTTATCTTTAAATTAGTTTGAGTTGTAAGATTAGTTCATTTTGATTTAATTTTTCCATATTCACAAACTTTTCAAACCCCCTCCCCTTTCATGTTAGACTCGATTATTGAACCGCGAAATTGGTCTTTGGGAGACGACCTAGGGGTCATTCCCTAGTTTATACTACACTTTAATTGAACATCTAATTTGATTGGGCGGCGACACCCATCAAATTTTGGCGCCGTTGCCGGGGACCAACGGTTTAGTATTGAGTCTTTTGTCTGTGATTGTGTGTCTAGTGACTGTGTTTTGATGTGTTGTGATAGTCTTTATGTTGTCTTGTGTTGTTTCTGTGTTTTGAATTTTTGTGCTATTGTTTCATGATTATAGGGTGTTGTGATTTAGTGCATGACTAGAGGAAATCCTGGACTCATACCATCCTTTGATCCTGAGATTGATAGGACTTTTCATAGGTTAGCTAGGCATTTTAGGAATTTGTCTTTAGAGTCTGTCTTTGAGTCGGTTCCATTAGATACTGTGCATCCCACTGCTGAGTACTCTGTGCATACTGCATCCACTGCATCTGTTGCATCTGCACTTGATTCTGATTCTGACTCTGTTGTTTTTCACACTGAGAACAATATGGCACAATCTCCACCTCGTGAGAGGACTTTTAGGGAGATGGCTACACCTGATTTCGATATCAAAAGCTTGTGCATCCAATATCCTGATGAGGACGTTCCATTTGTTCTCAAGACTGGACTGACCCATTTGTTGCCCAAGTTTCATGGCCTTGCAGGTGAGAGTCCACATAAGCATTTGAAGGAATTCCACATTGTCTGTTCCACGATGAAACCTCATGATGTTCCTGAAGAGCACATCTTCTTGAAGGCATTTCCTCATGCTCTGGAAGGTGTTGCTAAGGATTGGTTGTACGTTTTGGCGCCTAGATCCATTACTAGCTGGGATGATCTAAAGAGGTTGTTCTTGGAGAAATTTTTCCCAACATCCCGGACCACAACTATCAGGAAAGACATCACTGGGATTAGGCAACTTGGTGGCGAGAGCTTATATGAGTATTGGGAGAGATTCAAGACACTCTGTGCAAGCTGCCCCCACCATCAGATACCTGAACA